>NW_019393219.1:25284-145093 GCF_000648675.2 Cimex lectularius
TGAAATTGAATTATACGGTTATATGAAATAATGGAATCTTTGCTGATTGGGCGGTTTCTTATTCCAATATTATCATCACATTTTTTCAGGAAAGTCTTTTGGATCATTGGACTGCAATACATGTTGCCTTTGTAGCACCTAAATGAATCATTTCGAGTTGTTAGAGCATATATATATATATATATCTTAATAAAGAGACAACATAATTTTGAATCTGTAACAATTAAGCCGCTCTTTTTTTTCTCTTTTCCCAATCTCTTTGGTTATTCTCTCTTAGCCACTACATTTTTTACCAGTAGCTCAACGTTTTCCCTATTTTTTTCACTTTTACGTTCTCAGAATCTTTCTGACTTAAAAATGTGGCAAAATTTATTTTTTACCTTCTCTTCTTTTCTTCTCCCTTTCTTTTTCTCTCTCGCATTTTCTCCTTCTCTCTCAACACTCTCTCTCTCCCTCCTTTTCTCTTAATAAAGAGAGAATATAATTTTCAATGTGTAACAATTAAGTCGCTCTTTTTTTTTTTTTTTCCCAATCTCTTTGATCATTCTCTCTTTGCCACTACATTTTTTACCAGTAGCTCAACGTTTTCCCTATGTTTTTCACTTTTACGTTCTCAGAAACTTTCTGGCTTTTTTAAAAATGTGGCTGAATTTTATTTTTTTCCTTCTCTTCTTTTCTTCTCCCTTTCTTTTTCTCTCTCTCATCTTCTCCTTCTCTCCCAACACTCTCTCTCTCCCTCCCTCTCTGTTTCCCTCTCTTTCTCTCCATCTCTCTCAATAAAGAGAACATAATTTTGAGTGTGTAGCAATTATGTTGTCTTTTTTTTCCTTTGCCAATCTCTTTGACTATTCTCTCCTTCCCACTACATTTTTCCAGTAGCTCAACGTTTTTCTCTATTTTTTTTTCACTGTTACGTTCTCAGACTTTTTCTGACTTCTTTAAAAATGTGGCTGAATTTTGTTTCTTCCACCTTCTTTTCTTTTCCTCTCTCTCATCCTCTCCTTCTCTCTCTAAACACACACACTCTCTACCTTCTCTCTCTCTCTCTCTCTCTCTCTCTCTCTCTCTCACACACTCTATCTCTATCTCTCTATCTATCTCTCATTGTCTCACTCACTTTCTCTTTCTCCCTCTCCCCCTCGCTCTATCTTGATTTCCCTCTCAATGTCTCACTCATTCAGTCACTTTCTCTCTATCCCTCTTCTCTCTCACTTTTATTGTTTTCTTTTTTCTTTCTCTCTGCTCATCTGTATTCATAGTAACTCAACTGTTTCTACACATTTATTTGTCTCACCATCACGTTCTAACATACTCTTTCTGACTTGTTCCACTTTTCTTTGGCTGACACTTCTCATCTTTCTCTCTCTTCCACCTTTCTCACCGGCACTTTCTCACACATCCTCTCCCTTTTTGTTCTCATTCTATCTATTTTTTTTTTATTATAAACGTATATCAATACTAAGTGTATTGTTAGCACTCAACCAGTTTCACTATCGTCCTAACACACATTTTTCTTTCATTCTCTCCCTCACTATTACTCTTATTGTTCTCCCTTTTAGCTCTTTACCCCTACTCTTTCTACAAATTTCCAGAACTCTTTTTACATTATTTATGTATTGTCACACTGTTCTATCACATAGTTTCTAACGTTTGTTGCCAGATTCTTCTCTATCCTCTCTCTAATATTTTACCGAAATTATGCACAGATTATCAACTGAATAAATATCAATTGCGGTCGCATTTTTTGGTGTTAAGAATAATAAATACTACATAATATTGAATTTTTATTACCTCTTATCTTTTTGAAGGATAAGTTGCAATGTGAATTCAAAACAAAGGTAAACGGGAGTAGTGCATAATTGCGATTAACAACGAAGTAAAGAATTTAGCGAAAAGCATATCATTTATTAAAAATCTTTAAGGTCTTATTCATCCGTTTGTTGTTTTCCGAATATGTAGAAGCGGAGAAAATTTTTCCAACTTATCATCTAATTCAAATATAATGGATTCCAATCCGTTTTTTTTATATTAAAATTACGATCGCAATCGCGCAAAACGAATTGAAATTCTTCTATGTCAAATTTGAACTGTATTTTCTGTACTTTCTTCGTAAACTTGGAAAGTTAAAAAATATTTTTAAATTGTTAACACCATCAACTTTATCAACAAATTGTTTGGCTGAGATTAGATAAATTATTTATTTGAAAATTTCCAAAGCAATTAGTTATTTCTCCTCATAGTACACTTTCCTCCTTGTTTATAAGATAAAACAGGTAATTCAAATGAACTCGCGCCCGTGACTACAACCTGAAACCGGAAAGGTCGGTATGGTCGTGGAAGGGGCTGTCCAGACGTTGGAATAATTTTCTAAGACGCCTCAGAAGGCAGGGATGGCCGGGACGAAACGGACCACAATGGTAAGTCTTTCACCAGTCGTACCTTGTTTACAGTTAGGCTCGATGTCAACTAATTTTATGTATTTATGGAACAATTTTCCACAAAACTTGTATAAACTGAATTGTTACTAGGTACCAATTTTATTGTTTTTATTAATTTACAAATTATTATGGAATATAATTTTTGAATGTGTAACAACTAAGAGGTTGTTTTTTTTTCTTTTGCCAATCTCTTTGACTATTTTCTCTTTCCTAGTATATTTTATGTGAGTAGGTAAATGTTGTTCTCTATTTTTTTATGTTTCTCACTGGTACATTTTAACAGACTCTTTTTGACTTTTTTTTAAATCTAGCTGAATCTTTTTTCTTCCACCTTCTCTCTCTCTCTCTCTCTCTCTCTCTCTCTCTCTCTCTCTTTCTCTCTCTCACTCTCTCCCTATTTTTCCGTATCTCGGTTTTTGCCGCCCCCATTTCTCTCCTAGCTATTTTTTATCAACATCTCTAACACTCTCTTTTTCTAGCTCTTTTTCTGACTTTCTCTGTGTTTTTTTAAAACTATTATTATTAAACTTATTCTATCTTTTAACACTGTGCGCAGTACAATATATTTTATATAATTTTTACTTGTTCTTGTTTTATAATTCTTAACATTCTTTCTTGGCATTATAGGAAATTTCCTCACTTTACTTCAGCTGAGGCATGTTGGCCGAGCCACCGTCATAATAAAATAAAATTAAATAATAAAATAAAATGCCATAATGAAATATAATTTAAAAATTGCTAAAATTTAGTTATTTCATTCGTAGAGGAAAAAAAACGAATTGTAACAAAGCAAATCGCAGAAAAACTTATGTTTCTCAAGAATTATGATCTGTTCATTCTTATAATAATTGAAAATTTGAACTAGAAATTTAAATAAATAATTTTATTCGAATACATTTTTAAGAAATTAAACTATAGTCTTTTATAAATAAAAAATGTTTGAAAAATAATGTTGAAGCATAAATGAAATTGAATTATACGGTTATATGAAATAATGGAATCTTTGCTGATTGGGCGGTTTCTTATTCCAATATTATCATCACATTTTTTCAGGAAAGTCTTTTGGATCATTGGACTGCAATACATGTTGCCTTTGTAGCACCTAAATGAATCATTTCGAGTTGTTAGAGCAATTATAAATTATAACATTTTAGGAATCGAAGTCAACATCCAATCGATTAGATAAAATTAATAGAAGGAAAATTTTTATCTGCCTCGGCCACCTAAAGACCTCCGTGCTAATGAACATTCTAGACAAATGTTTTTTTGAGTTTGATCTTCTTGAAAAATAAGTATTTTATTTTTACATTTAAAACACAATCGACCACAGATCCGTATTAGTTTTTCATTTATGCATGATATTAATAAAATTGCTTACTGGCTACTAAATGCTTACTTATTGCTTACTAATGTTTCGTTCCCATCTGGGAAATGCAGCAGTCGAAATTTCTCTGTATGTGTGGACAAAATGAGAAAGCGTTGCGCAATAAGTTTCTTGTGAAGGTTGTCAGTCTCTTGCGTTTACGCCTTGTCAAACTCAATTGGAAGGACCATTGCAAAATTGCGTCTGTTGGTCAACCAGACCGAGTTTCAGAATGGCAGATCGCCAGAAAATGTGAAAAAAGAAAAAATCAAAATCCCGGTTGGATATTCTTTCCATGTTGAAGTTGTTTATAAATATTTAAGAAAAGATAAAATAAACAAGCGAATGAAACTTCTTTCTTAAGCCAAGCGCCCTCTAACAATGTAAAATTGAAACAATATACTTTTAAATTTCGATAATATACAATTATGCAAACTTTCAAATAGAGACGTTTTTTCTAAAAAAAGAACTCTTCAAAGGAAAACAGGTGGATGAAACAAAGCAACAGTCCTTGCAAGAAAACTTCAAAGACTTAAAAAAAATTTAAAACTAGTTGGAACTTATAGATGGGTGCCGCAACGGTTTAGACGTTGACAAGCGCGAGTAAAGTCAAAAATTAGGGAATTTGTTAATTTTTGCACTTTTTACGAAAACTTCAAATTGAGCCGTGGTTTAAGCTCAATTTGAAGTTATCGTAAAAAGTGCAAAAATGAACGTGTTACCGAATTTTTGAATTTACTAACGACATTAAAAAATGAGTAAGGGCCGTCGGTGGCTGCAACGGTTTAGGCGTTGACACGGCGCTCATCACTGTAAGGTAAAGGTCCCGGGTTCGAATCCAGCGGCCCTGCACTCGAAGCCGAAGTTCTTACAAATGGGCTTTTTTTCAAAAACATTGGCACCCCTGGGTTCATATAACATCGTTGTTGAAGTACCCTCGAAAGAAAATACTAGTATAGCAATATGCAGAATAATATGAAGAATAATAAGAAAATTTTATGGACTTTAATGAATGGAATGGTTTAAAAACAAATTGTATTACTTATTCAGAAATCGTGAGATGCGGTCTGGTGTGATGTAGGTTTTTTTTTTTTTTTTTTTTTTTTTTTTTAAATGAATTCCCTGTTCGTTAACGTACAGTGAATTCTCAGTGATTGAATTATTTACATAGGATCATCTGAGTTACTTTTATAAGTTTTTGAAGAAAATAAAACCACTATACTTAAATATAACACATATTCATGACAGGTATTACATCTATATTGGTAGTATTTTTATTTCGATCATAGTATTTTATCGAAGAAGATTATGATTTGTTGATTGGTTCACATTCAATTGAACCTAAATGTCCTTTCATACTTATTTTTGTTAGGTGAAACAGTTATGTATAATCCCCAGTGGACAGAGATTGTTTTTAAAATTATTTTCATTTTATTTTCAGAAAATGTTTCTTTGTCTTCTTCTCGTGGGCTTCGCCTTCGCAACGGGCGACTATACAGAAGAAGCCGCCGTGAAGTTCGCCAAGGAACAGAACGAATTAAGAGGCCAACTAGCCAACATGAACACCCTCGTTTCTTGGAACTACGAGTCAAATCTGACCGAACATAACAAAAAGATAATGGTAATTTTTTTTAAATTTTATTAATGACTTAATATTTTTCACAACGTTGAATGTTTCAGCTTGACACAGCATTGGAAACTTCGATCAAGGTGAAAAAATACTGGGAAGAGACGATCAAATTCCCTTGGCAAACGTTTAAAGATGCCGACCTAAGAAGGCAGTTCAAACAGCTGAGTTTGCTTGGGACCGCTGCTTTGTCCGATGAAAAGAAAAAAGAGGTATTTTTGTATTATAATGCCATCATTTTTAATTTATTACATTTTTATTGATTTTGTGTCACAGTTGAACAAACTCATTAGCGATATGGGCGAAACCTACTCAAAAGCAAAAGTGTGTGACTATAAAGACAGGACCAAATGCGATCTCAGCCTAGAACCAGGTGAAAAATAAACTAAAAATTATACCTAACCTAAATAAACTACCTTTATCAGCATATTTCAAATAACAAGTCAATTACATTGCATAACCAGGTCAAAATTGTATTAATTAATTAATATTAATTACAGTCCACCAGGATAAATTGTTTCCAACACAAGAAAACAAATCACAACAAAAATTTATAAATAAGGATTAATGAAATAAAAATATAAACGACAATTAATGCAAAAACCTATTTTATTGAGTTCTTACTTCTTCAGACTATTGGTCCTTTATGAAGAAGCAACTTCTCCATGAAGTGTTCCTCTGTTTATCGTTTAGCTTAAGAAACCTAAAGATGATGTTTATCCTTAAGTCAAGCGACATACAAAGAAAGAATCTTTGATTAGGTCATGGTGATCTTGATCATACTGCTACCTCTTACGATCAATAGCTAATATCCTTATGTTCCTTCAGTCAAACGGCAAAGAAAGTTAAACATCTTCTTTAGTTTAATAAAAATTTGCTTATTTGGACTACTATCTCTTACAAGCAATAACTATAATTCTCAAGTTTCTTAACCTAAACGACAGGCAAAGCAAAATCCTTCTTTAGATCAGAGAGAATTTGCTTTTCTGCCAAGTACTTCTTAAGACAAATTAGCTAATATCCTTAAGTTCCTTCAGTCAAACGGCAAAGAAAGTTAAAAAATCTTCTTTATTTTTATAAAAACTTGCTTCTTTGGACTATAACGTCCTACAATCAATGGCCATCATCCTTAAGTTCCTAAAGTCAATCGACAAGCAAAGCAAATCATTCTTTAGGTCATAGAGACCTTGGTTTTTCAGACTACTACTACTTATGAGAAATAGCTGTTATCCTTAAGCTTCTTTAGAGAACAAAGCTTAAACCTTGTTCAGTTTAATAAAAACGTACTTCCTTGGACTATTACCTTTTACGATATTATAATTCTTAAGTTCCTTAAGCCAAACGACAAACAGTGCAATTATCTTTTTGAGTTCAACGAGACCTCGTTATTCAGACTACTGCCTGTTATAAGAAATATCTATCATCTTTAAGTTCCTTAAGTCAAACGATAGCAAAACAATAACTTTGAATAGTTTGTTGAAAACTTTCTTCTTTGGACTATATCCTCCTACGATCAATGTCCATCGTCTTTAAGTTTCTAAAGCCAATCGACAAGCAAAGCAAATCCTTCTTTAGATCACAGATACCTTGGTTTTTCAGATTACTACTACTCGTTAGCTATTACCCTTAAGATCCTTTACATCTTTAGAGAACCAAACTTAAACCTTCTTCACTTATGTGGAGTTTCAATCTTCATAGAGTTCATTAGACAGGTGAAGAAAGAAGAAGACTAATTGTTGGGTTTACCAAGCTTCCGTCAACTTATAGTCCCATTGCAGGGTGCAGAAAACGATTAACCTGGAAAAACTATTGTAAAAGCGACTTGGGTTTAAGGTTATGAAGCACATGGCCAGCATACTACATTTAACATGGTGAAAATAGTCATCTCGCTATGGAATGATGGCACTATAAGTTGCCGAAAGCTTGGTGAACCCAACAATTAGTTTGGTTGGCACTCTCAACACGACACGCAAGAATGGCAAAATTACACAGAAGACAAACACTTTAAGTTCTGAAGATGATCTCAATAAAGATCGAAACGTCGGCACGATAAAGAAAATGTTTCTCTGAAACCTATATCACACCAGACCGCATCTCACGATTTCTGAATAACCAAAAAATAGTCTTCTTCTTTTTCACCTGTCTAATGACCTCCATGAAGATTGAAACTCCATGTAGATTATCTGCATGTCGATCAACAAGCATCATATCTTCTTTACTTTAATAAAAACATACTTCCTTAGGAGATATGACCATCATCTTTAAGTTACTTAATTCAAATGAGAAACAAAGCTAAAGCTTTGTGTCGTTCTTACACAACTTGGTTTTTCAGACTACTAACTCTTACGAGCATCATTATTAAGTTCTTTAAATTAAACTAAAGCCAGAACGAAAACCTGCATAAACTCATTGAGATCATGCTTCTCTAGACTACTGGCCAACACACTTAAATCCCATAATACTTCATATAATTATTATTTCTCTGGTGGTTATTATTTTGTCTGGTGTGACGTAGGTTTTAGAAAAACATTCTCTTTATCGTGCCAACGTTTCCATCTTTATTGAGATCATCCTCAGGGCTCAAAGTGTTTGTTTTCTGCATAATTGTGTCTTTCTTGTGTGTCGTATTGAGAGTGCCTTTGGTGTCCATATGTACTTGAAATCTGTTCATAGAATCCCATGTTATGCAAAAGATGGTCCACCACACGTACTTCATATAGTTTACACAATAGTTACGCTAGAAAATTTAGCATTTATCTTTGAAGAATGTAGTTAATGTCTTATTCGTACTACTAGCTTTTCCTTTTTACTTTCTCTTGTTTTTAAAAAGCAATAATTTAGACTTCACTTTTATTGTGTAATGCAGATAAAATTTCCTTGTTAGCTGAAATTAATTATTTGAATTTGGCAATATAATGCATTATTTATTACTTTTTTTTAATTAGCGTATTGTTGCTTATTGCAATAGTAGATTTTTTCTCCGTGAAACAGCACTGAAAAATCAAATAATGTGTTGTAGAACTGCTTCATGTGATGGCGACCAGCCGGGACCCAGAAGAGCTAAAATACTATTGGACAGAATGGAGAGAGGTTTCTGGAAAACAATACAAAGACAAATACCAAAAGATGGTCACCCTGTTGAACGAGGCTGCAGTCCTGAACAGTAATTTTTTTTAAAGTCTCTCACAACGTCGATGTACAACGCTAATTTTGGGTAATCAGATTTTACAGACGCCGCTGAATATTGGAAGCTTGACTTCGAATCGGAAACATTCGACAAGGACCTCGAAGACTTGCTGAAACAGCTCGACCCCCTTTATAAACAGCTGCACGCTTACGTTAGGAGGAAGCTTTACTTGAAATACGGCGAAGAAGTCGTTTCCAAAAAAGGACCGATTCCGGTACACCTTCTGGGCAACATGTGGGCCCAGGATTGGTCCAACGTTTTCGACATTTTGGACCCGTTTCCAAGCTCAGAGGAGAAAAAACAAACTGAAGACCCAGTTACGTTAGAAATGAGAAAACAAGTAAGTTTTGTAAAATATGTATTGACTAGTAATATTTTATTATTGAATTCAAAAACGTTTTGAGTTCGCTTACCTTGATTTACATGACTTCAATCGTTTAAAACAATATAATTATCTAAAGTATGAATAAAATTCAAACAAACGAAATATAAAAAAACTTAAATAATTTTATTTAATTACCAATTTCATGAGGCCTTACTGCTTTATTAGGACGCTATTTGGTACCACGTGATTTGCAATTTTTTTTAAATATTCTTTTTTATCATATTTTTGGCTTTATTTACCTTTCTACTATTGACCAAGTTTGTATTTTCTCACATTATACCTCAATATCATCCTTCAATGCTGCGTTTTTATGTTTTTATAAATAATATTAACGATAAATATGTTTTACAGGGTTTAATGTATTAAAGTTTATTCAGTGTTAATCAAGTGGAGGGATATTATAAATTATATTGATTTGTTTAAACAACAGTTATCATTGTTCTAAACTTTCTGTATGATTTGTTAAAATTCAATAGTATTCATTGTCTACTTTTATTGGGTTATTTCATTTGATCGATTTATTTTAAAAACAACCTTTTTCCATTACTGTTTTGCAATGTCACTAATTGAGTTAAAAATTCGAAATCAATTGTTATCAGATGTTATCAATTGATGCCGTGAGCCATTACGTCAAGATAAAATAGATCGATAGTTGGGTTTTTACGTTGAAAACTAAAAAAATAATAATCTGTTAAATAAAAAATTTAAAAATTCAAAAACTACCATGCACAAACAAATGGTTAATTTACTTATACGCAATCGAAAAACTATTTTTTTATTACAAGTTTTCCTGTACATGGTACTGTGGTAAATATAAAAAGTCGAATCTAATTCACTAAAAAGTTTTAATTAGTGATTCATTAGAAATTTATCTGATTTGTTAATAAATTAATAAAATTTTGAAGGCAAGTGTAGGTAACACATTTCTAGCAATAATATTAATATTATAAAATGCTAAAAGGCTAAGGAATAACAATGAAATGTGGTGTCTATTAGACAATTAATATTAAAGAAACATTTGTTTTCCTACTTATCTTCATGATATGCTAATAAATTAAAATTAGTACAAACGACCTATTCTTCTTTATCGTAAATGTTTTAAATAGATACATCTCATATTTAATATGTTAGTTATTAATGCACTATTATCGTTATGTTAATTACGTTGGAAGTTATAATGTAAAATTTATGATAAAATTATTGATATTTTAAATGCTTTGTTGTTACGAATTACAAAGAAGGACGTAAAATATAAAATTATTTCCTTGTCCATTCATAGATTTTAAATTTTGGCGGTTTCGTATCATTATTCTCGTTAGCAATAACCCCCACCTACATAAAACGGCAGAACTGAAATATTGAAAGATTAAAAAAACTAACTCTGAAAAACGAAAAGTACAAAAAATGAACTATAAACAATAATGTACATAGCACGTGGACCACAATCACACACATAGCGTAAGAAATGTAGAAAGAAACGCAAATAAAAGAAATTAGGAACTAAAACAGCACGGAAGTTCAGGAACGCAATCTGAAAACTAATAATTATAAGATAAAATATTGACAAAGATAAACTCACAACTACACAAATTAACAACAAATCACAGTTACAATTATTTTTTAGTCGTAAAGTGATTCAAACTCTCAGCTCGAGCATGGGTTCAATTTATTTTTAGGAGAGAATTTTTTACCCATCCCTCAATCCCATAAATTCAAAAACAGTTGTGTATATTGAAATATACATATAATCTTTTCTTTAATAACGATTCCTATAAAAAATATTCTATCGTTTCTTTCTCATCTACGTCTTTTTTTCTCTCACATACTTCCGCCCCCTTTTTCACACACATAAAAAAACTCTTTCATTATTCATCCATTATTTTTGTACTTTTTTAAATTTATTTTCTGTCTCTCACATTCTTATTGTGTCATGTTTGTCACGATATTTCTTTCTCTCTCTACGTCTTTTTCTTTTTATCTTTAATTATTTATCGATCTATTTATTTATCGTTTTGTCTGATTACGATTCTGATATTTTTTTCGCCTGTCCAAGTGCACTTCTACTAATTTTCACCCTTATTCGCTTCTCTCTTTTATTATTCTTTCTTTCCTGCTTCTCTTCTTTCTATTTCTTTTTTTTAATCTATATTACAAACTTTGATTTTTTCTCAATTTATTTAATTCTTCTTTTCTTCTTTATTTTGTTTATTCCAACTTTTACCCTATCCTTCAAATTGTCTGTACGCTTTCTTTTTTGTTTCCTTTTCAACATTTAATTTTCAATATAAGTTATAACTACATTATATTTAGTGGTCTATTGACCAAATTACTTCTTTCAATTAATTAAACTTTTTATGTAAGAGTTTGGTTGAAATGAAAAAGTTAGTGTCACTAGCGGGATTCGAACCCACGAACTTCAGCTAAATACGTTGAGATATCATGACTTCGATCCACTCGGACACCAACTCTCCATCTCAACGTACAACCTTTCGAATTTTTCCTCCTTTCTGCCATTTTTCAAATGTCGTATAATCAGGATTCGATTGGTTGGAATCCCGCTCGTGACTCTAGCTTTTTTCATTTTAACCAATATAATTAATTAAGGTTTTTAGTTGAGATGAAAAAAAGTTAATGGCACGAGCGGGATTCGAACCCACGACCTTCGGCTAGATACGCCGCTATTCTACCACCTGAGCTATCGTGACCTCGATCCACTCGAACATCAACTCCCCATCTCAACCCCACCTTATGAGTTTTCCCTCCTTTTGCCATTTTTCAAATATCGTGTATCAAATATCGGTTTGGATTATCGACGACAATTCGAATCCCTCTCGTGCCATTAACTTATTTTCATCTCAAATAAAAACCTTAATTAATTGTAATGATTTAATTGGTCAAGCGGACCACGAAATTAGTGAATTTAACCAATACCTTACATAAAAAGAATAATTAATTCAAAGAACTAATTTGGTCAATCTGACTACTAACCATAATTGATGTAATAAGTAAAACGAAGTTTAACTTCACGAACAGCTCCCCGTGGCCACTTCATATGTCGCCGAGAATCGATTAATTTCAATATGATCTCGTATAGTAATCTCGTTAAATATTGGTCACAGTATGTAGAAATACTTTCTAAAACTAAAAAATATTAAAAGTCTACAAAAATTCGAAAAAGTATGTTTTTCTAACGGACGTTTTTTTAACAAGCTTATAGATTTAACTTCGTCTTGACATTATTCTACTTGAAACTAAAACAAAAAAAGTAGGATGTGTAAATGAATTTGTAAGGTGTCCTTACGGGTTATGAGTGGCCTCTACTACTTTGTATTTTATTATAGCTGCATGAATAAACAGTTTAAAAAATTTAACAATTTCATATAAAAAGACAAGAGCAAATATTAAGAAAAATACATAAAGTTTGGAGCTAAAATCGTTAAATGAAAAGGTCGCATAAACGAATCGCCTCGTAAAAAACTCTCATCTGCCAAGGATCATGAAAAGTTGAACACAACTCAAATCACAAAACAGATCAAATTAACGCTTTCTTTGTATTGTTTTTATTATTCTACTTTA
Organism: Cimex lectularius; assembly: GCF_000648675.2. Classification (NCBI taxonomy): domain Eukaryota; kingdom Metazoa; phylum Arthropoda; class Insecta; order Hemiptera; family Cimicidae; genus Cimex; species Cimex lectularius. Next base: position 37,861 of record NW_019393219.1, read on the forward strand.
GTTTTAATATTTCTAAGCTAGTTTAATGACAACATATTTTTACTTGCCATTAAAATCTCTCCATTCTATTTTTTCATTAATTGGATTGTAATCCCTTATAACATTGGTAGCAAGTGTTAGGAAAACCTAAGTGACTACTTTTTAAATAATTTAGAGAGTTTTTTGTAGAAATTAATAAAAGTTTTTTTTTCTGTGCGCTGAAACAGGGTTTAATTTCTCTGAAGCCGAATATTATGTTGTTTAACTGTTTAGTAAACTTCCCCTACAACTTTTTTCATTATTTTTTTATCTGAACACATAAGAATTAATTAAATTTAAATATTTCGTTTTTGTTTTAAATGTTTTAGAAAAGAAAGTACGTTTTACGAATTTTCTTGCGCCAGGTTGAACGCTTAATTATACAAATCTTGAAGCTTTTATTATTCTCTAGTATTATCATTATTTTATGCACTTTTATATATACATTTTTAACTGGTTATTTATGCTTTATTTTTAGTTACAAAAAATATTTTAAATGTAGCAATTTTTTATATTTTAAGTGAGTAATGTATAATGAAGACCCACAAGTCATTTTGAAAGCGGTTTTCTATAAATTAACCTTTTATTTTTTTAAATTGCTTTTTTAAAGAATTACACCGCTCTCAAAATGTTCAAACTCGCCGAACAATTTTTCACTTCCCTCAACCTCAGCGCGATGCCAGAAACGTTTTGGGAAAAATCGATCATCGAAAAGCCGAAAGGCGTCGAGCTAACTTGCCACGCGTCAGCATGGGACTTCTACGATGGCAAAGATTTCAGGTGATAAATTTAAAAAACGTCTTCCTTTACCTTTAATAACAGTTTTAATTTCGTACAAATTTAGAATCAAGCAGTGCACCACAGTCGATAAACACCAGTTCCTTGTAGTCCACCACGAGATGGGACACATCCAGTATTTCCTCCAGTACAAGGATCAACCGTACGTTTATAGAGAAGGAGCAAATTCAGGCAATTAAAACTAACTACTCTCAATAATTTAGATTTGATGCAAACTAATAAAATTATGCAGGTTTTCACGAGGCAATCGGTGACATCATGTCACTCTCTGTGGGCACGGAAAAGCACCTGGCTAAACTTGGCCTTCTAAAATTGGAAGAAGAGAGCAAGGAGTCTATGGTTAAATCGCTTATGACAGTCGCGCTTGCCAAATTTGCATTTCTTCCTTTCGGCTACTTGATCGACCAATACCGTTGGGACATTTTCAAGGGGAAGGTCAAACCCGAAAACTACAACTGCGCTTGGTGGGACATGAGGTCGGTATATTAAATCAAATGAAATTAATGCTAAAATACAGCTGTTTTTAACTATAAACCTGTTTGATGTTTAGAGTGAAATACCAAGGCGTGGAACCGCCCGTCCAAAGAAACGAGGAGCAGTTCGACGCCGGTGCCAAATATCACGTCGCAAGTAACGTACCATACGTCAGGTTTGTTTGGATATTGAATCTTAATTATATTCAACAAACGTGTGTGTATGAGTTTGTGAAACTTCATTTCTAAAATTACAGGTACTTCGTCAGCCACGTCCTTCAGTTCCAATTCCAGGAAAGCCTTTGCAAGGCTGCAGGTGAATTCGACCTCAAAGACGCGGCGAAGCAGTACCTCCATCAGTGCGACATTTACAAGAGCACTGCTGCCGGCAATTTGCTCGGGTAATCCGGACAATTTAATAAAAATTGTATGAATTTTTCAATAACGATATCGTTTTTTAGGAAAATGTTGCGTCTCGGTAGCTCGAAACCATGGCCCGAAGCTTTGGAATTGGTGACCGGTACGAAAAAAATGGACGCGTCTTCCGTTCTCAACTATTTCAAACCTCTTTATGATTGGCTCGTTGAAGAGAACAAAAAGACCGACGAGTATGTCGGATGGCAAACACCTGAAAAAGGTAAAAAAAGTTGTTTTGTTTGATTTATTTTAGTAAATATTAAGGTAAGGTTATATTTACTTTTTTGAATATATGATTTGGTAACACTTAAAAGAATAATTATTTTCAGGAGTGTGTGCTGCAGTATAAAGCTTTGATATGAAATTTCTTTGATGTACTTCATTTACAATTAAAAGTTATAAACTGATCTTTAATATACATTTTGTGAACTATTAAATACACAATACTTACATTAATTCCTAATGGAATTTACATATATCTTTGTTTTAAGATGTTTTTTAAATTTCACCCAACCTTACTTTCTTCGTTTTAATTTATATCCAGCAAAGACAAATTAAACGAACGCATTAATTTACCAACACCAAATTGGTCCCTGAAGAAAAATTCCTTTGCTGTTGATAAACAGAAGGAATCTTCTTTCAGTCTATGTAAGTACTCACAAAGGCGCAATAATTGATTTACTATTATTTCCGCAATGGATATAAACTTTGAGAAAGTTATCGGAGTTTATGCCCATGACATTAACAAAAGTTTAAAAAAATTGAAAAAAATACAAAAATAAATAAACACTATTTACAGGTGGGGGTGAATCACACCCCAATTGATACATTGTTGGAATAAAATATTTATAATTCAATAAAGCTAAAGTCCGATTTAAATTTTTATGCTAATTTTAGAAACGACTAGTTACCTGAGAGGTTACCTAAAGCCTCAATTTTCTTGAGATATAAAAGGAGTGGTAATTGAAAGAAAAAGTCCGCTGGAGTTTGCTTCGCCTCTTCTTGGTGGCAGGAAGTTTAAATAATATTAATAATTTAAAAATACAATATAATATTTAAATACTCATATTTGGGCTTTGTTACGAATTTCGTTGGAAACAGGGCTATTATACTGCTTTTACTTGTAGATATCACACGAAATTGATTTAATATATTAGCTTGAACAATATAACTTACACTGCCCATGAAGAAAACTGTTCTGTTGTCATGATCACAAAAATGTAAACTGTCCATTAATAAAAACTGACTACATGGTTTTTTCACGAAAAATGCCCAATTTTGTAAATGCATCTTTTCTCAGCCTTTTAAGTCGCAGACCTGCTCTAGGACTCATTTTTTAACAGCGTCAGTAAATTCGAAAATTCGGGAACATGTTCATTTTTGGACTTTTTACGAAAACATAAAATTGAGCTGTGGAGCCAGGAAATCACCCTAGACCGACACTCTTTAGCAAACGATAGAAAATTTTAATAAGCTTTCAATTGGTCACCTTCTACTTTCCCTGATTTCTCAACGGTTTTTTGTTATTTGCCATTTTTAGGCAAAAACGTTGTTCAAAGCTTATTGAAACTTCCTTAGGTTGAACAATATAACTTACACTGCCCATGAAGAAAACTGTCCACCTGGTTTCTGCACAAAAAAGTGCCCAACTTTGGAAATGCATATTATCTCAGCTTTTAAGTCACAGAGACTCTTTTAAGACTCATTTAAAAAAAAATTTACGCTGAATATGATGGCTTTTTAAAATATTTTCCTAGCTTCAGCCATTCATTAGTAAATTCAAAGATTAAGGAATATGTTAATTTTTGCACTTTTTACTTCAATTTGAGCTGTGGAGCAAGAAAATCGTCCTCGAGCAGCGCCCACCGCGATCGATAGGAAATTTCAATTTGAAGGTTTTAGAATTAAGAATTTCATTATCGTGCAAAAACCAAGTGGACAGTTTTCTTCATGGGCAGTGTAAGTTATATTGTTCAACCTAAGGAAATTTCAATAAGCTTTGAACAACGTTTTTGCCTAAAAATGGCAAATAATAAAAAACCGTTGAGAAATCAGGGAAAGTAGAAGGTGACCAATTGAAAGCTTATTAAAAATTTCTATCGATTGCTAAAGGGTGTCGGTCCAGGGTGATTTCCTGGCTCCACAGCTCAATTTTAAATTTTCGTAAAAAGTGCAAAAATGAACATGTTCCCGAATTTTTGAATTTATTGATGCTATTAAAAAATGAGTCCTAGAGCAGGTCTGCGACTTAAAAGGCTGAGAAAAGATACATTTACAAAATTGGCCATTTTTTCGTGCAAAACCAATGTAGTCTGTTTTTTTAATCGACAGTATTATAACAGTTTACATTTTCGTGATCATAGTTTGTATAAATCAACTTTACTCACAAAAACAGGTAAATAAATAATAATAAATAACCAACGAAGAGAGGGCTGGCGATAACCACTGTAGTTGCAGGTCCTAAAGCAAAAAATAAATAACGTGAAGACAAACTTCTTAATGAGAGGTTGAAAATCATAAAATACCCAAACTTGGACCGAAGTCCAGTTTGCACACTCTTCATCTCCATTGACTTGTACAAGTATAACTTGACACGAAAGAGTATCTGCTACAGAAATTTATGTCTTCTCTTTTTAGGAATTCAAATCAACCTACAACTAGAGCTATTGGCTCAAGCCTTCTTAAAGTGTAGGTTTTTAATAAACTTTTGATGTGTTCAACTTGAACATCATGCAAATGCCCAATACTTGTGGAACGATGAAAGGGTACAGCCTAAGGAATTAATTCCGAGCAACTTGTACTATCCTATATATAGCTGTGAAAAAGATGTTTGAGGAATAACAAGTACTCTACCAATCTAAGTGAGTGTAAGGTATGGAAATAGATTGCAAAGATTGCATTTAAGTTCATTAGATTTCATGGTCCGATTGACCAAATAAAATCTTTCAATCATTATGTAAAGTACAATTAATTAAGGTTTTTAGTTGAGATGAAAAAAAGTTAATGGCACGAGAGGGACTCGAACCCACGACCTTCGGCTAGATATGCCGCTGCTCTACCGGTTGAGCTATCGTGACTTCGATCCACTCAGACACTAACTTCCCATCTCAACCCCACCTGTTTTTTTTTACATTTTCCCTCTTTTTTGCCATTTTTCAAATGTCGTATAATCTATTTGACTCTCGGCGACAAATGAAATGGCCACGAAGAGCATTAGTGAAGTATACTTCATTTTGCTTATTAAATCGATTAGGTTTCGTGGTCCGATTGACCAAATAAATTCTTTTCAATTAATTAATCTTTAAGTAAGAAAATGATTGAGATAAAAAATTCAAAAGTAGGGGTTGAGATTGGAAGTTGTTGTCCGAGTGGATCGAAGTCACGATAGGTCAAGTGGTAGAGCACCGGCGTATTTAGCCGAAGGTCGTGGGTTCGAATCCCGCTCGTGACACTGACTTTTTATCTCAAACAATATGTGACATAAAGATTAATTAATTGAAAGATTGTATTTAAAAATGTGTGTGAATGTTATGGGTCTAAAATGACCCGGTTTTTGACAGCCCGTAAAACCTTTATTGGATATCTATGCAAATCCATGGATAAACACAATGTACACATGTTTGGTGTTATTTAATTTTTCCTACAATGTTTNTATATATATATATATATATATATATATGTGTGTGTGTGTGTGTGAGTGTGTGTGTGTGTGTGTATGTTTCTTACACATCTTTGAATATACATCCAATCTAATAACCCAAGTAATACAGCCAAACAGACAAGCTGCAACATAATAGTTGTTGATAAACAATTAAACGTAAATGTAGAGAATATTCACTTTGTTTCATTGTGATTGTACCAATCAATATCCCAATCTAACTAATGTTTGATTTAGTCGTTACCTCTTGAACCATAAAATGTTATGTAACAGAGCTCCTGGTTATATATCTCAAAATTATTTTAAAACAATTGATAAAATTATGAATTAAAAAGTGTAGCAATCCCTGTTTCTTCTTTAAATAATGCAGCGTTTGTGTCATCAAATTACAAACGAAGGAAAATTTTGTATAAAAAGACAAACATTAAACAAAAACCTTATTCTTTTTAGAAAATGTACATTGTAGTCACTCGTATTCCGTTCATTTTTCAAAGAAGGATTTGCGCAAGCATTTGTAAATTGGCACTACTGAACGGGTGAGCATTAAACGCAGAGTGGTCATAAATAAAGTCATTACAAATTAACGACCTAGTTTAGAAGAGCGTTGTTTCAAACCTGGTAAACGACCATTAAGCAAAGAATATTTTAGAGAAAACAAAGACCCGCCAATAAATGAAACCTTTTTTAATTATTACATCAAAACTGAATTCATTTAACACTAAATTTAAAATTTATCGACGGAAAAGTTAACCTTCTTTCCTTTGTCCTGTTTTCTTTGTAATATGATAATGTTTCAAATAATAAGTAAGTCATAACTGGTCCACTGACAAAAAGCTTGTTTGATGGATTGTACTGCATTAATCCGAATATAAATTGACTCGTTGTGTTTAGTATTCTATATATTCAAAGTAAAAGAATACTATATTAAAAAGAAGCTTTAGTTGACCATCTGGAATTGAAATTTCCAAAATGTGTTGTGCGCGAATGTATAATAGTGAATATCTAACCAGTTTGGATGTTGTGAAACAACTCCAACTTCGCAGTTCGGCTTAATTGGATTGGCCAACTTGATGGAAATGTCTTCTTCAAAGGATCGTTGAAAACAACCCACGGGAGAGAGGTGAGGGGTCCTTTACTGCCTTTACTACCTATTAATAACCTCTGTGGCTTATACGAGCTTAAATCGTTTCCAGATTAAAAATAATTGGAAATTCCAACTTATGGTATAATTAGCGGTTTATATGAGAAAACTATTCAAAATAGAACTTTGTAAGTGCTTATTTTGTTGTTTTATAGCTGAGGTTAATGGTGTTAATAAATAAACACATCAAGAAACACATTTCGCATTAATTTTCTCTCTCTCTCTCTCTCTCTCTCTCTCTCTCTCTCTCTCTCTATCTCTCTCTCTCTCTCTCTCTCTCTCTCTTACTCCCTCCCTCCCCCCTTTCTCTTTTCCTTCTATGCTATTAATTGCGTCGTTGCGTAACTTATATTTCCTCTATAATTTTTTCTCTTTCTCTTCTCCACACTGTTAATTTTTCTTGCTACCCTTGCTACAGCTTCTTTACTGTAGCTGCACGTACGTTGGCGGTAGCTCAGTGGTGATGAGGGGGACGTGTTGAAGGGATAGACAAGTGATGGTCGGTGAGGGGGTGAAAGTTTATTTACAGATGTTATGTTGAGCACCACGGTGTTTTTGGAAAAGGATAAATTCCAAAACCAGGCAAAAAAGGAAAAGAAGAGTAGAACGATCGATGTAGCGCTTCTGGCTTCTCGTCCTTATGCAGTGGCGCTTCCACCCAGGGTTATGATGGGAGCTAAATAATGAAGTTCTTCTTTCTTATATCGGAGTTAATTTGTTAACACAAGATGATATCTTAGGGTATTTAGCTTACTTAGGTTTTAAACTACGATTTAAAAAAGATGAATACTAATAACAACCATTCTATTTATAATTACATTGTCAAATTCTTTTTAAATTAAAAACTAACAAAAGGCCGAAACTTACAATAATGCCTCTAGTCCGGAATTATCAGGCCTGATAAAGAAATTGGAAATGAACCAACTCACGGGATATCAAAGATCACCAAATTTTTACTATTCTGAAATGTTTTCTTTTTTTTCATACTGCAGTATTCGACCACCTCAATCATAGTACATTCAAGAGAGTCTGCAGCGGTAAAATGGCTCTAAATTCCGTGTTGTGTTTGATCACTCACAATTTGCATCTCTCTCACAATTTCGATCTTTTTAATTCGGACTCAAGATCAATCGCTCTTTACTAGGATACCAACTTCCCATCTCAAACCACCTTCGAATTTTACCTCCTTTTTGCCATTTTTCAAATGTCCTGTAATCTATTTGTTTCTCGTATACTTCGTTTTGTTATTAAACCCACTATATTTAGTGGTCTGATTGACCAAATTACTTCTTTCGATTAATTAATCTTTTTATGTAAGCTTTTGGTTAAGATGAAAAAGCTAGTGTCACGAGCTGGATTCGAACCCACGACCTTCGATCCACTCGGACACCAACTGAGCCGAAGGTCGTGGGTTCGAATCCCACTCGTGACACTAGCTTTTTCATCTCAACCAAAACCTTACATAAAAATATTAATTGAAAAATGTAATTTGGTCAATCAGACCACTAAATATAATGGATTATTACCATTATTAATGTAATAATTTATTACCTTTACTCCTTGAATCCTTTTATTTATCCTCCTATTATTTCAACGTGGCAACATCTAATGTATTTCTACTTTTCTTTTTTGGCGGCTTGGAAATTGACGTGTTGAACACTGTTAGACTAATACAATTGAGAAAACGAATACTAAGCCAATCGAGTTCGAGTTGCAAACATATTAATTTTTAAATCATCTTGAATCTCTTTTATCTTAATTTTTTGTAATAAGAGGCTTTGGACGTACATAAAAATAAATTAGTTAATATATAAATGTTTTTATTTTCACAACTATTACGTATATACTTCAGTCCATTATAACTTAAGGGGCTCATTCTTAAGCTATAATAGTACGCTATATATTTAGGCTATAACATGTAACATAAATATATATATGTTAACATATATATATACAATATGTTATATTAATTCATTGTTTTTATATATTTCTACGTAATAATAATTTTCCAGTGATAATAATTATTTTCTTTTAAAGTGCATTTGTGCAGAATATTTAACATCTATTTATATTTTATTTACAATGACAGACAACACCAAAATATCGTATCTAGTTGAGCGCAGGCTTTACAATACATATCGAAATTAAAACTCCAATTGTGTTTTCTATACAGATTGTATACATTTTCCTGTTTTATCCAAATTAAAACACTGGCGAGTGGTTGTTTGTTATTGTTTAATCTACTTTTAATTACAACACATTAATATAAAATTTTTGTTTCACATTTTACATAAATTAAAGCTACACCAAAGTCCTACTCGGGAGTTAAAGATTAAATCATTTTTAATATTTAAATGTACATACGAAGCGATCTGGTACTTTAGAAATCTACAAGTAGAAAAATTTGAAATTCGTCTACCGGACTCAGGATCTGTCATACTCGTGCGGTCTTTATTTCGAGACTCCTTCATAAAGCCCCGATCGACCCGATTTGACATGGCTAAAATCCCTTATTCTAGCCATTTCAAATAATTACAATATTCTATTAACACCTTTTTTTCATTATGAAAAAAGTAACAATCACAACTATAATAGCAGCACTTCTTATGTTAAATAACAACTTGTTTTTATACCTTTTTAGAAAATATTTAGAATCACAATAAATTACATTTTAAAGTTACATCTATTCACTAAGTCGCCTTCCTTTGGTTCAGTGGTGTTTTATTTATATTCCTTCTAATTGTAGACCTGAAACAACAAAGAAAATATCAGTGTAAATCATGCGAAAATGTCAAGGAAAATGAAGAAGATTCATATTAAAAGCTAAGCACGGAGAATATCAAAGGCTACAATAGATATTATGGGCCAATAACAAGAAATTAAATAGTATTGACGGTCGAGAGCGTGTTAATTATGGGTTCATTGTGTTCAATAAAAAAAATAATAGAAATACATCACTAAGCGAGTCACACTCTGGAGAAATTTTCCATTGATCTTTCCGCCGTATCCGCTTTAAACATCGTGTGGAATTTGCAGCAAGGTTGGGACTAATGTAATTGTGGATTGTTTGGTTTGAAATCGAGATAAGAGAGTTTTGTATTTTTGAATGGATGGATTGTATTTTATAGGAATTGGATTTTTTCGATGATCCCTCCTTACATTTACGTCTATTAAGATCTGAGGGTCTGAGGGGGGATTTTGTAACTGGTGAACTTGTTGGTAAGATGGTAGAGTAAGATCTATGGTCAAGTAACCTATAACAATTTTATATCATCGATTAATTTCCTGTCTTTTCAGTCGTGTCTGCAATCCAAAATTAGCCTTTTGTCAAAGTATTGTCACAAGTAGGGCACGATATCATATTTTCGGAGAGTAAAAAAGATTTGGGAGGATGGTTTCTATAATTTTTATCATCCATTTCCGATACCATGTTGGTTGATAAGGTTTAAATGGAGTTGGACATTTTCTCAAGGAAAGATCGGGATTATAAGACAGAGTGGTTTTGTCGTACGAAAAATAAAACAAATATGGTTGAGGAGAACAGGAATGTCCTTTGTGTATACGCAAATACGAAGGGACCTTCGATACTGCCCTGGAGTACACGCGATTCATTGTTTATGTAAGAGGAAAAGCCTCGAGAAAATGAAAAGCTCGCACATTACTGTTTCTGCTCGAGTATTGTCCTCACATCGCGATACGCCTTTTGTTTAGTGGATTAAATAAGCGGAAAACAAACATGGGGTGAGATAGGATGTTAGCAGTTTCAGCTATTTATATAAATTATTTTACGGAAGAGCTTTTCAGGTTTCCAAGGGCAAGAAGGGGATTGATAGGACGGAAGGAGCTTTTTTGTTGGGTTGTTAGAGTTTTGGGCTTGCTTTAATTACAGATTTTTTACACTGTATTGTAGTAGGTTGTTGTTCATACAGGGCCGCAAAAATTATCAAAAACATAAGACTACTTTTTGTCAATTTCTACAGTAAGTTCGTTGATAAGATGTAATATCCTGGGGCCTTCCTAAAGGTAAGTTTCTAATGTTCTATTTTTGAAGGAAGAAAAGAGATGGAAGTAATGTAAGCTGCAAAGGCAAATTTAATTACATTGTGGAATTGTATTTGTCTGAGTGGGGACTGAAGACCCATGTTGCCAGCAATGTGCTTTGATTTTGTTTCAGCCCAGGATTGTTTACTACATCCAAGTGGTAGAGAAGGGTCTTTGTAATCCAGAATTTTTTGTGTTCAGTACACTAGTGATTTGGAAAAATCGTTAAGGCATTCCTATACTCTCTATATTGTCCATTATTTAGGAAAAAATTTCCTGTTGGGTGTTGGACTTATAATTTAGTCGTTGTCATCATTTTGGTCTGCCTGTCTTCACTGGACAGATCTGTCGGACGCTTTTTGGCATTTTTCATTACATAGTGTTGGGTTTGAGTATTTTTTTGTTTGTTTTTAATACAACTACCTTTTATAAAATCTTGATAGGTGCGGTGCGTTTTTCAGCGTTATTTTGGTTTGCCGGTGTCTTTCGTGGATTAGACTGGCTTTTTATTGTTCCAGTAATTCTTTCTTCTTTTTAATTTGTATAATGTTTTGAATCGTGTCCACGTTTTAGTTGTACTGTTATTGATTTTTGGGTTTGTGAGCTTATTCGTGCTAAATGTGGTGCTTCTTGGTTTTCTGAGTTCAATCGCGTATTTTGATTTTCTGTCATTTCCTTAAATGGTTTTGTATGTGCCTTCTATTTTTTGTTCTTTGTGTCAGGTGTATTTTTCTCTGCACTTGCTTATTATATCAAATATGCCATTTTGAACTAGTGATTTAGTTTGGTCGATGTGTCTTAATAGTTTTCCGATTGGATTAATAATGTATTACCAGTCGCATTTAACACTAAAATATGCAATGAATAATTTGCAATATTGAGATAAAGTGAAATCTCAAAACTCTATATTTATGAATGAAAACTCTTGAAAAATATAATATAATTTAATAAAAGCTACGTTATGAAATAAGAAGTCTTTGCCAACTAACATTAAAAAAGTAATAGAAAGACTAAAATTGCATGAATCTTAGGTCTTTCGACGGTTCAACAAGTTAACTCAGAAATTCCTGTCTTATGAACGAATTATATACGAATTTTAATATTTCAATATTCAGAAATGTGGTGCAAAATAAAAATTATGGCACAATAATAGTATAATATTGTGATTTCTTCATTTTTAAACGGAATAATATAGGTAATAGGATAAAAAATGTTATCTCTGCTTATAAAATTAATAACTTTGTAAATTTACCTATTTTATTTATTTGCAATAGTATAAATATTGTTTCGACTGTTCAGTTAATTTGTCGTAAAATATTTAGTCTACAATTATTAGGTCCAATGAAAAACATTCGACAAAACGTCAAAACTTGTTCAAGTAAGTTGTTTATTAGATGGATCAGGTCACTATAGTAGAAGACTAGATGGATCAGTATGGTCCATTCAAATCGATTCAACCAATTGTAAAGTTTAATTAATATTTTCGTTTGTGCCTTTTGTCAACACAACGAGCGAAAGAAGATAAAGTACAAATTATATTACCTAGCTCACAGTATATATTACAGATAATTGAAGCTCTACTGTTAAAATACTTACTGCGGATTTTTTTTCTAATTATGCCTGAAAAAGATAAGATTAATATCACATTATTATTATAAAAATATAGCCTACGATGAATTGGAAATCGGAGTGATTATTCTCGACGAAGGTTTGCGCACTGTCAAGTGTTAATAGGAAATTGAAACGTTAATTAAAATACTGTCGTTTGAATAAATACTAACTTGAAAGTCTCTGGAAAAAAAGAAACATGTTAGCTTTATATTTTTATATACATAAGTACCATTTGTTATACTTACGGAATAAACATAAAAAATGGTTCGATTCGTTACGAATTTATTACTGAAATATTTAGGTTATTCCTTCATTTAATTTAGATTTTTTTAATTTTTACAATTTAATCGAGGAATTTAATATTTGCAATTTTTACATGAAGTATTATACATTGGCCTAATTATAGTCTAATTAAATAAACTCATAAAACAAATTTACGGTCTCATCTCGTTCAGCAAGATTTCGCTGTTAAATCAGTGATGAATCAAATTCTTAAAAAAAAATTTCTTAACTTGGGTCAGCTTTCTTTTAGAAAAAAGTCCCTATTATTATTTATTTAAAGTTGAGTAAATTTTGGTACTATAGGTTTTGCATATTGAATAATAGATTATTGGTCGGATATTGTCTGTTGTTTAGTTTGAATTGGTGATATTTTTCGTTTTAGTCCCATTTTACGTGTATTTCCCATTTCTTTTCAACTTTCTACTATTCCGCGATTTGCGCAAAATATTAGGAGTTGCTTTAACGAGTGCCAGTTCATCACTCTTCTGATCAAACTTTTCAAAAGTTGCCAAATCTCATCAAGTAAATATTCTGTAGATTTATTGTTAAATTTTGTGAAAGGTCAATTATTAGAAAGTAGGCCAGTTTACGGCTTGAATTGGGTGTTTATTTTTGGCGTTACTCGCCAGTTCATTTGAAATTAGAACTTTTTTAAATTTGGTCATTTTTGTTGATTGTAAATATTATGATGGGTAGTGTATTTGGCAAACCATTATGAAGCTTTGTCATGCTTTAGCTAACCAAGCCTATTGAGCGCAATTTAAGTCCCCATTCAGTTTAATACACAGATTTTGGTCTGTGTGGAAAAATCACAGCGTATTTCTTAACCGGGCGGACATTTTTAATAGTAAAAAAAGAAAGAGAGACAAGTAAACTTCTAAAAAAAATATTGTTACACTTAATTACAGAATTACTGGTATGTCAGTTACTAGAAAGCGATTCTGTTTTATTTGAAATGAGTGTTTATTTTTGGTTATATTCTCTCGTTCAGTTGGACTTCGCAGTTGGTATTTTAGCTCTTGAGTCAATACTTTTGCTCATTAAGTCCTCAATGTACAAAACTCCTAAACATTTTCTTAAACCAGAACGTCTTGTAATTAGTAAAGTTTTTTTTCTAGTACTACTTTTCTAAATTTGTGCAAATTTTTACGCATTTAAAAAAACAATATTAATAACAGATTTTTTTTGTGTTGTATTTGAAAGTTAAGCCGTAGTAAGTAACTTTTGAGAACAATTATGGAGTAAGTACAAATTATCAATTTGAGTTTATATTTCAATTTTTGTTATTAGATGTTATAAATTGTATATGATAGATAGTTTATTTGGCAAAATATCAATAGGCTTGATTGTGCTTTAGTTAATCAAATTAATCGAGCATATTTTAAGTCTCCTCCCAGTTCTTAATTACACAGTTTAAATTAACGTTGTAGAAAAATCCTAGAAGCTTTATTAACTCAGATCAATTTTTGTTTGAAAAAAGTTATTTTCCCAGTTCAACTTTCTAAAGTGAAGCGGTTCCAATAAACAATATTATTTGGAAATGTAATTTTAAATTTTTTTGAAAAGAATTATTTAAAATTAAGAGTAATGCGGAATTAATTTATTACTAGCAAAGCAATTAAATAATGGGTGGTTATTTTTAATGTTTATTTTTGAAGAATATGTTTCAGAAATGAAATCGAACTATTGCCAATATTCCTTCGAAAAATAAAATGGTATGTATATGAAATATGAGTACACAATTTTGACTCTGCAAATTTTCTTTCACTATTTGAAGCAATGCAGATGTCAAAAATGTTATGATAAATGGTATGGTATGGTGATAAGGGTACTAGGAGGCAGGGTTTGTACTCCCCAAGCACTGCAGCCTTGTGGCTTATTGTACCTTCTTAGATCCATAGTTCAGTGCATAGACTCTATCCTTCTCCTTAGAAGTATCAGGTCATTGACTGTCGCTGCTACAATTTCATTCCCTAAGTTTTTTTTATGTTAGATTGAATCTCCATTGAGCTGTTGCCTCGCATTCGAAGGTGATATGGGTGGCTGTTTTCTCCTCCTCATTACATAATCGGCAGATGGGATCATCGTTCTATATGCCCATGTTGTGTAAATGTTTTCTCAGATGCCAGTGACCGGTTAGTAGTCCTGTCACTCCTCTGATTTTAGCCCTCTCCATTTGCAGAAGTGATTTTGCAGTCTTGGTGAGGGTTGTTTCATCATAAGTTTACAATGTCTAGCACTCCTCCTTTTGTTTGTTTGGATTCATTCTGTAATGGAGGAATCTATATTTGTTTTTGTTATCCCAAGTATAGGTTCGCGGCCGATGTATGGTCTTGCGGATCTTCCTCGGTCAGTCTGTCTGCTTGCTGGTTACGCAAAATTCCGCTGTGCCCTGGCAGCATATCATCAGGTTGTTGTTTTTTACCAATTTTGGAGATTTTGGATGGATTCACTTACTAATTTTAATGTAATTTTTTTACATGCTAATGCTTTAATGGCTGCTTGGCTATCAGATCTTATGAGGATTTTTTTGTCAGTGTAACCTCTTTTAAGATTTTCCAGGGGACAAGCATTGATGGCATGTATTTCTGCTTGAAAGACCGACGTGTACTTCCCTAATGAATTTGATTGCTAATGTTTTGGGCTTGTACAGAAAATCCCGATCCGGTTCCTTTGTTTGTTTTGGAGCATCTGCATACCATATCATTGTTTCTGATGCTCTCCTGTGTTCTTCCTTTCCTTTATAGTTCGGTGTGCCTTTGTAGGATGTTGTGAAGAATGTTTCCGGGATGATATGATAAATGACTTTCAACGCGCAATATTTCGTATATTAAGTAATTACTTGTCGGATACGATCTTAATCTAATATAAAACGTCTAAAACGTAGTTTTAGTGTGATACTAAAATATTATTATTTATTAGGGATAATCCCTTGTTCCTATTCTTTAAATAAACAAGGTTGTTTTATTTTTTATGTATTTTTTGGGGGGGAGGCACCTAGTATATGTTGAGGGTGAATTTGTGGTGTGAGAAGGTCACTGGTAGAATATTGAGTAACCCATCTACCCCCAATTAGGTTAGTTATATAATATGTGTAAAAATAAGATATATGAGATAAAAAATTGATATGTTCGATATAATAAATGTACTACAATTTCATCGGTATTTATCATGGATGAATATTAAAAAAATATTTTATTAGGTTATTTTAGGTTTATCTTATAAACAACTCAAACCACAGCGCAAAATGTTGTACGAATTTATTTCAAATTGCAATAAAAACATTAATTTAAAATTTAAACCTAGACTAAATCGTTTTCATCCAGAATAACTGATTCGAGGCAGATCATTATTTCGCAGGCTTCGATCCGAGACGTCGAAGGAATAATAATTCCAATCTGGCGACGAACGACATTCTGTCAATTTTGTGTTTAATAATGCCGAACTTTTCAAGTATTTAATTGTGCTGGGATGAGGATTTTGAAAATCACATTTCATTTAGGTCAGCACCGTTTTAAGTTTGGGTTTTAATTATCGCCGTCCGTTGGTCTTTAGAAGTGACAAAAACACAACGCGACTGTAAAAAGTCCCCACAGTTGTTAGGTATATGTTATTTAGCTGCTTTAACATTTATAAATAATTCATTAAATTTCGTGGTCTGATTGGCCAAATAACATCCTTCAATTAATTAATCTTTATGTAAGGTATTGATTGAGATAAAAAAGTCAGTGTCACGAGCGGGATTCGAACCCACGACCTTCGGCTAAATACTCCGCTGCTCTACCACTTGAGCTATCATGACTTCGATCCATTCATAGATCATAACCATTAAGGAAAGAAAATATTTTCAATATGTAAGAAAAATAACTAAATTGATGATATACTCTGTTAACAAATTTGAGACAAATTATTGAATGGTTTTTGCGCAATTTGCTATGAACTAACCCGAGACTTGTAATAAACTGGCTCAATTCAAAGGTATAAACATAAATAAAGATTATTAGGATGAATGTTTGTTTACCAACAGTTCAACGAACTCAGTCCTATTGCTGTTGTCTAGATTAAAAAATACGGGATTTGCAACCTAGAGATAATAGAAAATTGTTTACTGATGTGATCAATTATGTGAGTCACTGTATATACATACAGAGTATTACAGGGTTAAATATGAATACTGACATGGATTCACTACATAAACGTAGATCAGTGACACCAGGACGAGGATTCTTTCCTTTGCAATAATGATTTTGTTATTTTAGTTTAAAAACAGATTTTTTTACGTAAACTCGTAATTTCTCTACTTTAGCAATATTAAATTACAAAACTGACCTTTATTAAGCAAACTACATTAAATTTTACGCAAGATAATATTTCTAATTAAAAATCCGCTCTTGCGAATACACGCTTAATGAGTAACAATTGGCGAAACCCATGTTTTTTGGGAATACTCAATTGCTTCTCGTGCAGTTACCTTTCCATCAAAACTTTCGGGGATTTCACCAAAGTTGCATTATTTTATAAGTATACCAAAGACATACTCACTTTTATATTTTCTAGAACTTTTCTTACTGAATTCCCAGGTGAAGGTTGGAAAACCTGATATTGAATCCTAGGAGAGCAGCAACCCAAGAAGATCGTAAATGTCATATTTTTAATAAAAACATTTCTTAGTTGGTAACAAATATTAGGTACATTCTTCTTGTGACATGACCAGCGAGGAGCCTTGATTTGAACCCGTTAGATACTACATATGGAGAACTCTGAAAAGTGCAGTTAACGACTAATAAATGTTTTTTTTAAATGTACGATATTCTTGGGTTGCTGCTCTCCTTGGGTTCGAAGAGATAGATAAATGAATAAAAAGTTTCTCTCTTTCTTTCTACATCTATCTATGTCACTTTCTCCCTCACTGTTTTTCATTCTATCTTTCACACCACATACAGAAACAATCGCATATATATTCGCTGATTGTCGGCTTTCGTGAGTAGGTATTTAATATAAAATGCATGCTGTTTCTTTTATTTTACTCATTTTAGGCTTATTTATGAGTTTATATTTAGTATTATTTTAATTACTGTCAAACCTATACCTTTATAAAATTGATTAAGTTTCGTGGTCCGATTGACCAATTAAATTCTTTTCAATTAATCATTCTTTAAGTACGGTATAGGTCGAGATAAAAAGTCAGCGCCACGAGCGGGATTCGAACCCACGACCTTCGGCTAAATACTCCGCTGCTCTACCACTTGAGCTATCATGACTTCGATCCATTCCGACACGAACCTCCCATCTCAACCCAACCTTTCGAATTTTCCCTCCTTTTTGCCATTTTTCAAATCCCACAATTCCTTACATAAAGATTAATTAATTGAACGATGTTATTTGTTCAATCGGATCACGAAATCTAATGAATTGTTTAAATTATTAAATTTAACAGCTTAAAAGCAATGTTAAAAGGTTTATATTCATTGCGAAATTCTATATATTGAATGTAATTTACATGAACGTTATTTCAAGAAGAAAAGTATTAATTTAGTAGTACAGTAGAAAATGTATTTTTAACTTTTATATAAGGCAATGGTTGAAATAAAAAACGCCACCGACACGAGCGGGATTCGAACCCACGTCCCTCGGCTAAATCCACCGCTGCTCTTCCACTTGAGCTACCGTGACTTCGTTCCACTCGGACACCAACTTCCCACCTCAACCTTGAAAATGGCAAAAAGAAGGTAAAATTCGAAATTTGGGGTTGAAAGTCTTAGTGGATCGAAGTCATGATAGCTCAAGTGGTACAGCAGCGGCGTATTTAGCCGCGGGTCGTGGGTTCGAATCCCGCTCGTAACGCTGACTTTTTTATCTCAACCAATACCTTATATAAAGATTAATTAATTGAAAAACGCTATTCGTTCAATCGGACCACGAACTCTAACAAATGTATTTTTAAGTTAGTCACAAATTAAATCTTTAACAGATAATACATAAAAGAGGATTAACGCTCGAGCAAAATATTTGTCGAGTAGATTTCACACAAAAAAATGTTATATCCGTTTTGGTATTTTTCATGTTAATGACATGTCAACATCATAGTTCCATTGATACGACCCTTTGTTCACCGGGTAAATTCTTTAGAAAACAATTCCTTCACCATTTTTATTTCCCAGACGGTTTAATAAGCCGGCGGCCTTTAAAAAAAGACGTTTGAACGAGAGAGAGCAAACAAGATGATGGTGTTTGTCAGATCAATAGAGAGGGCATTAGTAGGCATAAACTGTGGCCTGCTCCACCAACAGTTTGTTTTGTATTATTTGCTCCCCAAGGTGCTAAAAACTATTCGGGTTATTCATAAGACACGCCCTAAGATAAAAATACGCTGAGAGAAATAAATGTTGAATGTAATTCCTGCTTTTAAGCAGATACCAGTATGAAAGATGATTTCTGGTTCTACCTTCTAACTATTATCTGACGTATGTACTATCTATCTATAATACTTTTTGACTTTTTCTTGTCTTTGTTTTGGGTATAAATTTGTTTCAGCATTTGTCAGTTTTACGTACCCACCCGGTCACGCACTCTCTCGGTTTACGTGACAAAAATATTAGTTATAACTCTTTAAGTGCTTATTCTGTTGTTTTATAACTGAGCTGATATTAACAAATACACACATCAAGAAACACATTTCTCATTCTTTCTCTCTCTCTTCCTCTTCCCCGTGCTATTACCTATGTTAAAGTATGTTACGAAAAGAAATAATGTTTTGAATATTTCTTTCCCTAAAATTAATACCACAATTTATTATTATTTTTCATTAAATGTTGCGCATTCATTTTTGTAGAACGATGAAATAAGAATTAACCGTAATTGTACCAACTTTATTTTATTTTTTATTACATTTATTTGATATTTAGAACTACAAATATTTTATTGAGTACATGTTTAAGTATTATGTATTAGTAAGTAATATTACATTATTAAATATTATGTATAATATTTAATTATTTATTAAGTAAATATGTTCATATATGTTGAATTTGTCATTTGCGTCTCTTGTAGAAGAAGTTGCCCAGTGACAACATTCCTTCACAATGAAATCTTTTCAATCTTCACTCAATGAGAAGGTCTCGGGGCCAATTTTCAATCGTCGTGAAGTATTTTCAGGTAGGGTTGGAAGTGATCTGTACAAATAGATTTTATTGTGTGTGTTCAGTGATTGATGAAATTTTTTATAGCACGTTTTGATGAGTTCATGTACAAACGGGATGTGTAGGTCGTTATGAATAGTGTAATTTGAAACGTAAAAACGAAGCATTTATAATGTGACGAAAATTTTAGATTGGATTGATTGGAGACGTTGGGAACTAGAATCCATGGATAACCCCCACAACCGTACGCCTAGAGAGGTTTAATCATTGCTTGTAGATTAAAAGTTTGTTTTTAAGGTCTAACTTTGATCGTGAGTCTATTAGTCTTTTTAATAATTTACAACGTCGATTTGTTCGCTGTCTTTTCAGTCTTGTGTGCGGATTCCAAGTCAGTCGTTTATCTATGAAAAGAACAAGAAAACGCACAAAGTCAATGGTAGACAATGAGATTCCATTTATACTCACGGTAGTACAGATATTTTTACATAAGGTAAAATATATCTGTACGCTTCCCGTTAGGTTTATCTTCATTCTCCACATTGTGAACCATACTGTTAATTCATTCAGGTATTGCTGTAAGTGTTGAGTGTTAATTGAAGGGTCCCGAATTATGTGTAAGAATCGCTGTATATCAGTAAATATATGTGTTGAAATGTTAACATGTCTAGGAATATTTTCTGTGTATAATGAAAATATAAATGGGACAAATATGCATCCCTGAGGAACACCCGCCCTAATACGTATATAAGGTGAGAATCCAGGACTCGGCAAAATCGGTCCGTTAGATAAGATCTCATCTCTCTCTCTCTCTCTCTCTCTCTCTCTGTATTCCATATAAAAGAGTGGTAGGAAAAGAAAGAGAAGACTTGGAGAAAGGGGAGAGAGATAAGTACACAAAGATGAGAAAAATAGAGACCTAGATTAAGAAAGAGGGGGAGAGAGAGTGAGAGAGAGAGAGAGAGAGAGAGAGAGAGTAGCGAGTAGGAAGAGAAAAATATATATACACATAGATTAGGAAAAAAAGAGTGGTAGGAAAAGAAAGAGAAGACTTGGAGAAAGAGGAGAGAGATAAGTACACATAGATGAGAAAAATAGAGACCTAGATTAAGAAAGAGGGGGGANGAGAGAGAGAGAGAGAGAGAGAGAGAGAGAGAGAGAGAGAGAGAGAGAGAGAATTAAACATTTTATTTATAGAAACTCGCAAAATTAGGTTTAATGGACCTTTCTTACATTTAACGAGTATTAAAATTAACGAGAAAGAGACATTAAAGGTTTACGGGTGGCCATATCCTACATTTTTAGTTATGCATTTTCAATTTTTAATGTATAAATTTGCCAAATCACAATTATTTATGCAAGGCCGTTAATGTTGTTTGTCAGGCGATCTGGCTGAAATAATCCATTAATTGGATATCTTCAGCAAAGATTTGGTATAGTGATTACCGTAATTGCTGAATCTATAGTTGCCGTTTTGGAACCGCGATGCTGAAACTATCATCAATACGATGACAATTCAATGAACGAAGAGACGTGTGCAACTCATGCAACCGTGTTCACATGCCAATCAATATTTCCCTAATCGCAATTATACGAAAATCAATTGATGCCTTAGTAAACCCAACGGCTCGTTAGGAAAACTGAACTTTTAATCCGTTTCCAGTTCAAACATTTTTATCAGCGACGCAACAAGCATTAAGTAGAAATAAATAATTATAAATATAGAAAAGGAGAGTGGAAACTAGAAGGAAATGTATTAGGATGAAAAACAGCGATCTTGCAACATTTAAGGAGCTTATTCTCTTGATCCTTCGTAAATATTCATTTTATCTTTGAATTATTATTTCACTTATATCAAATGTGTTCGCATACATCAACGTCTTTTTGAATAGGGGTAAGATATAGAAAATACCTAATTTCACAAATTCTATATTTAAAAAAATAAGTTACCTGAATTCATATATTCTGTCATTTCCAGACTGACTGACGTAGAACTGCCTAACTAGTGAAAACAAATGTATTGAATTTTCTCAATATATCGTTGGCTTAAGTTCATTTATATAATAATCACAATCCATTTACGTTATAGTGGACAACTGACCAAGTTACTTCTTTCATTTAATTATTCTTACCATGGAAGATCTCGGTTGAGATTTAAAAAAAAAAGTGTCACGAGCGGGATTCGAACCACGACGTTCCGCTAAATACGCCGCTACTCTACCACTTGAGCTATCGTGACTTCGATCCTCTCGGACATCAGCTCTCAACCTACAACCGTTCCAAATCGAACCGTTCGTCCACGGGGAGAAAATGTACTGAAAGAAGTAACTTGGTCAATTGACCACTAAAACGTAAATTCGGTTAATATTTAATAAATAAAAGAAGTATCACTTCACTAAACAGCTCCCCGTGGCCACTTAATAAGTCGCTGAGACTCCATCCTGATTACACTACATTTGAAAATGGAAAAAAACGGAAAACGGTTGTACGTTGAGATGGAAAGTTAGTGTCCGAGAGGATCGAAGTCACGGTAGCTCAAGAAGGTAGAGTAGCGGCTTATTTAGCCGAAGGTCTTGGGTTCGAATCCCGCTCGTGACACTTACTTTTTTATCTCAACCAAGACCTCACATGGAAAGAATAATTAATTAAAATTATTCACAATTTTGCTACCATAGTTTGATTTTCAAAATCATTGCATAATTATTTAACTTAGAGCATAAATATTCAATTTTTCACTTCAATGAATTGTAATGAGAGCAATTATCATTTAATAATACTACACATACACTTTTAAATGTTGTGGGATCCCTCTATGACGGATGTCCAGGGAGCTGCTGTAATTTTTTTCAGTGTTATTTATTCAAATTAACTTATAAGATTATGTTCTGCTTACAAATAAAACACTTTTCACCTTATACTGCAGAGAAACACAAACCAAATACTTTTTATAATAAATCATCCCCTGTATATGAATATAGTTTATCTATATCACGTACTCATAATATATTTTATTATTCTTGTTATCTAATATGTATTTATTAAAAAAATAAGAGTCATAGACATTTTGCACGACCATGTCATAAATTTCCGTAGCGATAACCCTAATATTAGTTTCAATAAAGCCTCTTCTACCGGCCGAATATCGAATAAATCGAAAGGATAAAGGAAAACTTTATGACATACATATATTTTTAAAATGTGAATTTATTTATTTATTATTCCGCTCTGTACTTTATTTCATGAATATTGCTGCCATGCAATGCTTCCTTTGTGTCTACCAAATTCTTGTATTAACAAAAATTAATCTGAGTTAAATTCAGCTAAACATCCAAACTAATACGTTGAATTAACGGAAATGGAAATTAGTTATTATTATTTGTAAAACTAAAATACCTTTTCAAAAAAGAAAAATTCCAGACTTAAATTAAATGAGGTATCTTTTCTTTCTGAGTACTGAAATGCTGCTGTACTTGTTTAGCGTGGTGAGCAAAATGGTTTAAAGAGTGTGTAAATTAAGTGCCGTTTCGTATAAAACAGGGTTAACTGGTTTTTCTAATCCAGCAAACACACGGAAAAAGTTTCTTGAACTTTGTAAAATTCGCATTTGTATCCGGGCCGGAATTAAATTCATCTTCCATTAAATTACTTGGTAATTTTTTGTGTTTAAATTGTTTTCAGCGAATGCCAAAGGGGCTAAGCAACAAGGTCGTGTTATTATTTAAAAAAAAACATCTTCTAACAATGTTAACCTCTTTTGGACGGTCAACCCTTTATGCGAAGAAGAGACATTAAGGAAAAATAAAGGAAAACGTAACTTTACTAGAGGAAAAGCACTTTGGGTGCACTTTCAAGGGCTACTTAAGGCCAAATGACCGCCAGGTTAACTGCCTTATCCTGGTTTTTACCTTTTAGGGCTTTAACAATTACAGCATAACACTAAAAATGGTTAAAGTTAGTGTTAGTCCTTTGATACTTAAATATTAAAAAGTTTTTTACTGACATTTTTCCACTGACAATTGGAATTTTATATCAATGATGTTCCTTTGACCTTAAGTTCATTAGATTTCATGGTCCGATTAACAAAATAACCTCTTTTAAATAATCAATATTTTTGTAAGGTATTGGTTCAGATAAAAAAGTCAGTGTCACGAACGGGATTCGAACCCACGACCTTCGGCTAACCACGCCGCTGCTCTACCACTTGAGCTATTGTTATTTCGATCCACTCGGACACCAACTTCCCATCTCAGAGAGAAAATTCGAACGGTTGATACATAAAGATTTATTCTCTTTCCTTAAGGTTAATGTTGAGATTTAAAAAGTTTTAAAAAATCTAATATTTAATTTTGAATAATGGATTTTTCATTGATAATACATCATCCTGTGATTATTTATGGCAAACAGAATTTAAGCGTTATTAACAGTTGAAATTATTTATATTTTTTTACACATGGGATTATTTATAGCAAACAGAATTTAAGCTTGATTAATGGTTGAAATTATTTATATTTTTTTTACACATTTGTTAGTTTTTCATCTAATATTGAAGGGGAAAACCCTACAAAAACCGTACCTACTGCCTTAAAAAGTAAATAATATACAGTGCTCTCATTTGAAGAAATATATCTCAATCCAATTTTGCTAAACCCCAGGTAGTCCAAAATACTGCTCTAAGACTTATTAGAGGTTTGCCTCGTTGGACAACGATAGACTACACGAATGTAACCATAAACATACCTAACATAAATAGCTCATTTGTACATATCAAAAATCTTTTTATTTATTGTAGGGAAGACTCAGACTACTATTCAAGCATAGAAAACTTACGAAATTTTGTTTGAAAAATAATTAACATGTTAAAAGGGAATGTGTATCTCCCAATGTATGTAGTTTATCCAATGGCTGTGAAATAACGTGTAAATAGAAGTTACGTCTTTTCTTTAAGCAAATTTGTTGTGTTTAGTATTTTCTTGAATATTTTTATTGTCTTATTCATTTATTGAATTCATATATCTGCATCTAGTTTTCTGTTTAATTTATTGTTTTGTGTAATTCCTTTTTCCCCTATATTATTTTATGTTTAATGTATATTTTAAGAAAAAATGCTTCTTATCCTTGCATATTAGTTAAGATAGGTGCAAAAATGCACTTGACCAACTGAATACTGTAAATCAAAAATTATTTGCAAAAAAAATCGTACTTCAAAAACAATTCCATATCTAATTTTTAAAAGCCTGAGTACGATTTTTAAATAATTTGCTAAAATTACCACTGGAACTTATATTTGATAGATGTGAATCATTTGAAAAACAGCTGGTTGAGAAAGTGAGATACGACCATCTGGGGCGAAATACGATCTATAGATTTAGCCATTAAGGAAATAATTATGCCATATCTCGAGTTATTCAATTAGTCGAAAATGTACAGTGCCCGGTTACCCTTGTGGGAGTTAGGCCCGCAATCCCTAATTGCTTACTCATAATCATAAACGATTCTTGATAAAGTCTTTATCAATTTTATATTACAGATTGTTGTAAGGGTGGTTTGTTTAAAAATAAACACTGAACTTTTAAATTATTAAATCCTCCAATGAAATACTAAAAGCCACGGTACATCGATTCAATTCATAAGTCTTAAAAATGTAGAATCCGTTTAACACTAATTACTAAACATGTAGAGAAAATCATAAAATAGTATTAAATTACGCCGTCAAGAAGGAAGTAATGACGGTATATTTCTACCCCAACTATCTCAAACCTGTATCTAACATCTTCAACTTTAATTAGTACATCATGTTTAAAATCCTAGTAACCTTTGTTCTTAATTTATTATAAAAAACTTACCATAATATATGAAAATTCATCAATACATTATAGTTAGAAAAATTAGTTCAATACATTTTGGGATAATAAATTAATATGATTTAATAATTCAGCAGTTAAAGCCTTTTATCGCAAAAATTGTGTTTTCAGAAAAAGAAGAAAAAATATGAATTTATTATGTTTAAATAAAAGATTAAATTTTGTTTATCAATAATAATAATTAAAACTTAAAAATATTTACAACAAAAAGTTACAAATAGGGAACATTTTGTAATAAAATATATACGCTTATATTTGTCAAAATATGTGGTGTTTAGTTACCATTAGTCGATGATTATTCGGAGATCGTGAGATGTGGTTGGTATGATGTAGGTTTTAGAAAAACATTTTCTTTATCGTGTCAACGTTTCGATCTTTATTGAAATCATCTTCAGGGCTCAAAGTGTTTGTTTTCGTGTTGATGTGTCATTCTTGTGTGTCGTGTTGAGAGTGCCAGTGAGATATTGCTGTTTTATGTCTATATACGTTGGATTTTGAAGGGGTTGGGGAGGAATTAGGGAACACTACACACAAGACTGACACAATTACGCAGAAAACAAACACTTTGAGGGAGTACAAATACTTTGATTGAATTTAAAATTTTCTAGCATTGTATAAATTCATTTTTTTCACATCCTATATATATTTGTAAACAATGTTTATAAATCCCAGGCCCTGAAGATGATCTCAATAAAGATCGAAACGTTGGCACGATAAAGAAAATGCTTTTCAAAAATCTAGTCACACCAAACCGCATCTTACGATCTCCGAGTTATTATTTTCAAAATTTGTATCTCACCCAATACTTTAAATACAGATTAATTATTTGAAAAGTATTATTTGGTCAAGCGGATCACGAAAACTAGTGAATTTTTTAAAATGATGATAAATTGAATAACTAACGTAACTGACGCATAAACAACTATATTATGTGTGTTTATAAATAAGTATTTAAAGCTGTATGGGAATGAAAGAAAACGAGACATGCAGGTGCAAGTGATTAAAAACGTGAGATATACAGTTCATTACATATAGAACAAGTGAACGCAAGGAATTGGGAAAAACGAGAATCACTGCAAAATATAGAGAAACAGTGATAAATTGAAGATGTGAGTGAGTGTGGAGGAGAAAGAGACAAGAGATTGTTAAATAAGAGATGAGAAAGGGAAAAAGTGAGAAAGAGATTAAGAAAGGAGAAAGGCAGAGAAAAAAGAGAGAGCAAAAAATGTAACTGTTGAAACAAATATATACAAAGGCTGAGAGCAAGTACTACAGTGTACGGAATATAATGAGAAATAGTTATTGTGCGAGAAAATAAAAATAGCAAGGTAGAATGTGAAAGAATGAAAGTGTTGGTGTGACTAAGAGTGTATTAATTAGAGGAGAGAACAAAGTAAGTGATAAGAAATGTAAAAATTGGAAAGACATGAAGGAAAGTGGAAGAGAGAAGAATAATGAAGTTACTAAGTGAAAGAGATAGCTAAATAGAAAAAGATAGAAAAAGGAAGAGCGAGTTGGGAAGAGGTGGAAGTGAAAAATAGTCAGTTAAACAAACAAAAGTTGAAACCTGATATAAAAAGTATGAGAGAGTATACAAGAGTGAAGGTTGTTGACCAAGAGAGTGATATATAGAGAGAGTACAACTTTTTATACTGAAAATAAAGGTGTATGTCTGAGAAAAATTTACATAATACACGATATGACATTATAAGCAAACATAAGAAGTGTAAAAATATTTACAAAATAATAACAGCATTCCAGTTTGGTTTTATGGTGGTAAGTACCTAAACGCAACCAAATCAATAGATTTTATTTGTTCGTGATTAGGACATAGACTATGGTCAAAAACATAATGTTAACGGAGTATAAAATAAATACGCCTTTAGATATTTTTATTTTTATGTATTCAATAAATATATAACTAAAGTGGTGATTTATTGAGAGAGAGAATGAATAAATGCGTGGAGATTCAACTTTTTGATTTTAATGTATGATGTCCTACAAAACATTCTCGCAAAGTTAAAAAATATGTATAAATATTCTCAATAATAAAAATATATTAATTAAAATAATTTTCTTCTCCAATTATAAATTAACATTTTTTTAACCAAATTATTGTAATTATCCCGCATCAAGATGTTTCTATGGAATGGTAATATAGTTACCACCAATGTTGGCCTATTTAATAATTAATCTAAAAATGTTGTAGGATTTTGGCTTTGTTTATTCTTCATTCATTTGGACTTCAACATTCAAGCATTACCTCATCTTTTTATGATTATATTAAATTTATACAATAAAATGCTATTGTGAGTCTTTTTCCAGATTATATCTGTTACTGTTTTTTTTAAATCTGTTTATCACTTAATTATTCTTCACCAAAAATATCTTAGGTAAAAAATTGTTTGTGTCTTGTAAAAAGTAGCCTAAAAATTATGTCCACCCTTCTGGTAGAGAAGACTAGCTGTCTTGTTAGAGGTGACTTTATCTGTTTCATTAAAGTGACAACTTTATGAAGAGAAAACCGTACATACCACGTTAAATTGCATCGGGGGCAAATTTATCAATAGAAAAAAGAAAGAATGGGAAATTAATTAACATATGGCTTCTGCCTTATCAATCATAAAAACGTGTAGTCAATTAATTATTTATAAACAAAATATATAATGCAGTATTTTAAAAAAAAACTCAATTGACTAAATATTTATTTAGGAGATACAAAGTGCTAGAAAAGTAGTGTTCAAAGTTATACTTGTTAGTGTAGTATTTAGTAAACGTCCTAAAAATTGCTAGGAAACTTAAAAATAATAAATTTGATATTTTTTCTCTTAAGCACACACAAATTAAGCCATTACATCTATTTTTTTTTTCAATTCAGTTTATTTTATTATTAATTATTACATTTATATAATTAATTATTTTTATAAATCTTGATTATGTAGAGCTGATTTGTTAACATTGAGGTCAAATTTTTAAGAAAACTTAAAATTTGTAAGATTCTGAAAATTTAGAAGTCATCACATTTTGAATTAACAAGACACTTAAAGTCGAACTCGAAACATAAAAATCCACAGAGTGGTTGTGAGTGAGTGAAAGAAAGAGAGAGGGGGGAGGAAAGAAAGGGCGTGAGAGAAAGGAGAGAGGAGAGAGAGAATTTTTATATTTCTTGTCGTGTGTTTTGTGTTTGTCATTCATTAAAGAATAACTAGCGTTATCAGAAAGAACCAAACATCAAAAGCAATCTATTATTATGTAAATTTACGGTTGAAATATGTAAAAAAATTACCGTCATTAAACAGATATGTCAATCAAAAACCGACTTCTTGGTTTAACATGGAATCATAATGGATGAGATTCTTCGTGTATCCTTGGATTTTTTATCATAAATAACATTTATATGTTAGGTTCAAATCGTTAACATCGGCAGATTATGGTTTATTCGTAATATGTCTCACTGAAATAAAATGAAGGCCTGGAGATGATCCAACGCTTCCAAACGAGTTTATGAACTCGTAAACGATTCAGTCAATCTTTACAGGTCGTAATTTATTAAAATATCTCCCTTCGCTGGATCTGAACATGAAGGTAAACTGGTCATCAAATAAGTAATTGCGTTTAATCCGACAATGATTCGCATAATTTGACGAGATGAACTCAACTTAACATATCAGTGTCATAGTAAATAAACGAATGTCTAATACAAGCTCAGTTTCACTCAGGGTAATTACTTTCATAAAATAATTATACCAGTTTAACAGTCAATTATTTTTTCTGAAGCTTTGTTTTCTCTTACATTTGGCCTAATTTCTTGACGGGCTAAGAATTATATTAAAAAAAAATAAAAGAACGAATACAATGGTTCAAAGACAAAAGATTTTTATAAAAAATATTAAGAAATAAGAGAGAGAGGGTGAGAGAGAGGGGGGAAAGGAGAAAGAAAGAGAGAGAGGAGAGAGATAGGTAGGGAAAAGGAGAGAGAGTGAGAGAGAGAGAGGGCGAGTGGGAGAGAGAGAGAAAGAGAGAGAGAGAAAGAGAGAGAGAGAGAGAGAGAGAGAGAAATTGAGAGAAAGGGAGAGAGAGAGAGAGGGATAGAGAGAGAGAGAGAAATTGAAAGAAAGGGAGAGAGAGAGAGAGAGGGATAGACAGAGATAGGAAATGTAAGTATGGAATTTGGACGATAGCTCAAGTGTTAGAGCAGCACCGTATTTAGCCGAAGGTCGTGGGTTCGAATCCCGCTCGTGGCGCTGACTTTTTATCTCGACCTATACCGTACTTAAAGAATGATTAATTGAAAAGAATTTAATTGGTCAATCGGACCACGAAACTTAATCAATTTTATAAAGGTATAGGTTTGACAGTAATTAAAATAATACTAAATATAAACTCATAAATAAACCTAAAATGAGTAAAATAAAAGAAACAGCATGCATTTTATATTAAATACCTACTCACGAAAGCCGACAATCAGCGAATATATATGCGATTGTTTCTGTATGTGGTGTGAAAGATAGAATGAAAAACAGTGAGGGAGAAAGTGACATAGATAGATGTAGAAAGAAAGAGAGAAACTTTTTATTCATTTATCTATCTCTTCGAACCCAAGGAGAGCAGCAACCCAAGAATATCGTACATTTAAAAAAAAACATTTATTAGTCGTTAACTGCACTTTTCAGAGTTCTCCATATGTAGTATCTAACGGGTTCAAATCAAGGCTCCTCGCTGGTCATGTCACAAGAAGAATGTACCTAATATTTGTTACCAACTAAGAAATGTTTTTATTAAAAATATGACATTTACGATCTTCTTGGGTTGCTGCTCTCCTAGGATTCAATATCAGGTTTTCCAACCTTCACCTGGGAATTCAGTAAGAAAAGTTCTAGAAAATATAAAAGTGAGTATGTCTTTGGTATACTTATAAAATAATGCAACTTTGGTGAAATCCCCGAAAGTTTTGATGGAAAGGTAACTGCACGAAAAGGAATTGAGTATTCCCAAAAAACATGGGTTTCGCCAATTGTTACT
Source organism: Cimex lectularius (assembly GCF_000648675.2). Taxonomy (NCBI): domain Eukaryota; kingdom Metazoa; phylum Arthropoda; class Insecta; order Hemiptera; family Cimicidae; genus Cimex; species Cimex lectularius. The sequence goes on from NW_019393219.1 coordinate 68,319, forward strand.
CATTAAGCGTGTATTCGCAAAAGCGGATTTTTAATTAGAAATATTATCTTGCGTAAAATTTAATGTAGTTTGCTTAATAAAGGTCAGTTTTGTAATTTAATATTGCTAAAGTAGAGAAATTACGAGTTTACGTAAAAAAATCTGTTTTTAAACTAAAATAACAAAATCATTATTGCAAAGGAAAGAATCCTCGTCCTGGTGTCACTGATCTACGTTTATGTAGTGAATCCATGTCAGTATTCATATTTAACCCTGTAATACTCTGTATGTATATACAGTGACTCACATAATTGATCACATCAGTAAACAATTTTCTATTATCTCTAGGTTGCAAATCCCGTATTTTTTAATCTAGACAACAGCAATAGGACTGAATTCGTTGAACTGTTGGTAAACAAACATTCATCCTAATAATCTTTATTTATGTTTATACCTTTGAATTGAGCCAGTTTATTACAAGTCTCGGGTTAGTTCATAGCAAATTGCGCAAAAACCATTCAATAATTTGTCTCAAATTTGTTAACAGAGTATATCATCAATTTAGTTATTTTTCTTACATATTGAAAATATTTTCTTTCCTTAATGGTTATGATCTATTCCGTTTAATTGTCCGTTTAATAACATCCGTTTAATAAAACAGTATGGAGCCATTTTCGACATTTTTTGAAAGATCAAATAATAAAATCTCTACAAGAAGGACTTCCTTATCGTGAAATTTCAAAAAAATATAAATTGTTATTATTGGGGTAATAAGAAAATCTAAAAGATCTTTCCGAATTTACGATAGTTGTTTTAAAAAGAAGAGGAGTGGTCATAAAACAAAATTTTCCGAGGCCAAAAGGCGTTGTATCTACGGCGTTCGATCAGGACAGGTTGACAATGCGGTCCGAAATCAGCGTAGGCCGCGTGATAATGATAATATAGATGTCAGTGCTGAAACAAACGGAGGTGTTTACGTGAGGCCGGATTAAGAGCGACGGAAAAAGTGAATAAATCAGCGCTGACGAAACAGTGGCTTGCTGATCGTGGTCATTGAATGGCCCCCACANATACAGAGAGAGAAGGAGATATCGTGAGAGAAAAAGAATATTGATAGTAACTAATTAAAAATAAATTTATTATTTCTTTAAACCAAAAAAATTGATAATGTAAATAATGAACGTATAATTAAATACATAGGTAAACATGAGAAAAACGGTCGGTAAGAAATGCAGGTTTACCCTAATTTAAATAACTATACAAACTCACGTTAAAAATGTATTTGATATGTAGTAAAAATTATTGACCACTATAGCAATTGGTGAAAAATCACACTTATCGGAACTTTCCAAGAAGGAAATTATTTTCTTAACGTACTTAACCGATCTGGCTTATTTCTCTCGCTCTGGGTTAAGCTATAAATAGCGTTCATTTGGCCTATTTTAGCATACTGCTGAGAAGCATTAAGCGTTAAGCGTGCTGAGAAGCGTTCGGACAGTATTAACATACTTGATGTGATTTTGTAAGATCCTTGGCCCCTTTCGACAAGTTAGTTTAAAGATCAATGAAATTTCCATAATAGTTAATAGTTAAATGAAATTGAAATTGACAAATCGACTTTCGCGTTATCTAATACAAGGAAATGGTATTAACTCAATTTATTCGAATCTGCCGACATAAATTGAATTAGTTTCTAATCAAACTGGTGTTGTTTGAAAAGAGAATTTTGAATAATTATTTCTAGCAGTTTCCTTCTGAAGGAAAGAATAAAAGGTCTTCTACACCAAAAAACTTGTTAAATCACCAGGTGATCGTGCAAATTAGATCTAAGGGTTTTCTCAGTACAATCATAAAAAATAGAAATTTTTAGATCAAATCTAGAAATTTTAAGAAATCCTATGGCAGATGTACACTAGTCCAAGTCATTTTCCTTGTTATTGGATTATTTTGTAATAAACTGTTCAAAAATTAATAGGGATTTTGCCAATTTTGTTGTATTTTATTTCCCTATCATTTTTATACTGTGTTTTATACATTCCATTAAAATTCATTAGAGATTTAAATTTGTTTTTACAGAAAAAAATTTAATTAAGGGATTTTGAAAAATAACAAAATAAAAGGTTTTAATTCCTTAATTTTGTTTATTGGATGCAATAATTTTTTTTAGAAAATTAATACCGCGTATAATGTCTTCTACCTAACTAAACCTAACGCATTTCAACGATGAATCCAGATAAGAATAATGAAGTCCATTATGAAGTTTTATCACGGTGTTTATCATTTAACAAAAAGTTGTTTTAGCTTTCAGGATTTATGCCAAACTGTCGAGCTATAAATTCATTGCATTTGTGTATACTGTAAACAGTATGTATTACTTTTTTATTTTTATAAATTACGGAATAAAAACCGTTTTTAAATATTATTAAGTCTTTATTTATGCAAAAAATACAGTATTAGAAATATGAATACAAAAACAAAAGAAATTTTTTTAAGGCCTCTTAGTCAATGTCCAGTAGAGTGGAGTCGTCATAGTTTCTTTATAAATTGGTTCAAACATAATTTAACATGCTCATTAAATATCTTTTTACATTCTTTTGTTAAAATTAGTTAATAATAGTTTCTTCTATTATTTTTCTGCTTCCATGGGCTCAATTGTATGCCACCATTTTTCAAAACTGTGCTTGAACATGGTATTTGCAGGAAAAGGCCTGTTTTATTGTATTTAGTACAAATAGATATCTGGGTTTTGTTTGCTTTTGTGTATATTGAGATGTATGATTATTTAATGACGTGAATGTGTAGTATGAACGATCGTTGGTAGAATATTAGTACCCCCATCTACCATTAATTAAATTAGTCATACTATTGAGTGATATAGAGTGTCAAGCACTCTATACCTTGCATGAGTGAATGGTAAATAGAAACTACGTATGAAGAATGAATAAGTCTGTTAGATATTTATTTAGAAATCGTGAGATGCGTTCTGGTGTGATATAGGTTTCAGAAAAACCTTTTCTTTATCGTGCCACCGTTTCGATCTTTATTGAGATCATCTTCAGAGCCTGGGATTTACAAACATTGTTTACATATAACAATTACATTTTGGATGTGGAAAAGTGAATTTATACCATGCAATATATATGCAATATATATATATATATATATATAAGTTATATACGAGTATAAACATTGTGTTAAATAAATAATGTGATGACAATGCTAGGATGCAGGTGTTGCTCCTAGAATTGTCATCAGCACTCTCTCCCACTCTAGAAATTTCATAAGGATTTTCATTTTAATAAACGTTAGTCTTAAGCCAGATTTCCCGAAAGCATATCGACGAGATTTGATTTAGATTCATAAAGTTCTGAATGTATATCAGTAACTTATTTGTAATTTCTTTGAATAAAAGTTTTTAAAAACACGTTCGTCCAAAGAAATTATTTAACTGGCGCAGTCGGACTGGACATTGTCGAAAGTTATAATCGTGTAACTTTCCGTTTCAACGGTTAATCGGCAATCGGACAATCAACGATCGGTGAAGAGTTCAACGCATATGAACTTTCCTCCCGGACAACGGCATCGAACTTCTAGACTCTCAGAACCAGCGAATATGGTTGTAGGAGCTCTCGTTTTTATGTAAGAAATACTTAAAATAATCTAATTTAAATTTGTAACATTATTAACATATTATTAAATCTATATATCTATATATCTATATATCTAAAAAAGTCTATCGAATACAGGCAAACGAGCATACATTTCCATACGATTTATCCAACGCCTATCACATAAATGAAACTCATTTCTCTTGTCCGATAACTACAAAATAGCTTTCAAAAATTATAAAACAATTCAAACACTTTTTTCCAAAATTAAACATCCAAAACCAATAACAAATAAATCTGACGTAATCTACAAGATCAACTGTTTAAACTGTCCGGCAACTAACATCGGTCTTACATCCCAATATCTGGACAAGAGAGTAAAGCAACATATCTATGATTGCAAAAAACCCAAGCAAAATCCTACAGCACTCGCTACCCACCATCTTAAATACCAACACAATTTCGACTTCAAAAATCCAAAAGTATTACACACAGAACACAACAAACATAAACGTAATTTCTTAGAAATGTTTTATATTAACATAGATAAACACAGCATCAATTACAGAACAGATACATGTAAACTCAGTCGCAGCTACGCCAATATCATTAATCAGATTCAATGCAGATAACATATCTATATCATCACATTACATTCCACACATCAAATATTTTTCACATAGTCTAATTTCCCAACAATTTAGCTTTCCTTTTCTTATTTATCCCTTTCTATATAATCCTGAAAGGATAATCTGGGCGAGGCATTACCAACACATTTTTTCCCTTCGTCGGCTCTTTTCACCTCAAAGAAGCCGACGCCTTACACAAAAATGTCTTTTCTATACCGACATCCTTCCCCACCCCTTCAAAATCCAACGTATATAAACACAAAATAACAAAATCTCACTGGCACTCTTGACACGACACGCAAGAATGGCACAATTACACAGAAGACAAACACTTTGAGTGAGTAGAAATACTTTTATTGAATATATATATTTAAAAAAAAAAATATATATATATATTTTGCATGGTATAAATTCACTTTTCCACATCCAAAATGTAATTGTTATATGTTAACAATGTTTGTAAATCCCAGGCACTGAAGATGATCTCAATAAAGATCGAAACGTTGGCATGATAAAGAAAATGTTTTTCTGAAATCTACATCACGCCAGACCGTATCTCACGATTTCTAAATAAATATCGATTAACGATCACTAATCACCACACATGACTCTTAGAGTGTAGTTTTAAGATTTATATGCTTTGGGGGCTAAAATGACTTAGATGCTGACGGCCCCTGGAGCCTAATTTAGTCGGCAGAATTGATAAGATCTAGGGTATGAACTTGGGCTGCATAAACTTCGAAATAGGTGAGATGATAAGTCATTAAGACAATTTTTTATCTTTCAGTTAATTATTCTTTCCATGTAAGGTATTGGTGGAGATAAAAAGTCAACGTCAGGAGCGGGATTCGACCCACGACCATCTGCAAAATACGCCACTACTCTACCACTTGCGCTATCGTGCCTTCGTTCCTCTCGGACACCAATATCTCATCCTACAACCCTACTAACTTCCCTCTTTTTGCCAGTTTCAAATGTCGTGTAATCGGATTGGATTCTCAGTGACTTATGAAGTGGCCACGGCGAGCTGTTTAGTAAAGTGATATTTCTTTTACTTATTAAATAATTATTCATTTACGTTTTAGTGGTCAATTGACCAAGTTACATCTTCCAATTAATTATTCTTTCTATGGTTTGGATAAAAAAGATGGTCGTTGAGATGGAGAGTTGGTGTCCGAGAGGATCGAAGTCACGATAGCACAAGTGGGAGAGTAGCGGCGTATTTTGCAGAAGGTCGTGGGTTCGAATCCCGCTCCTAACACGGACTTTTTACCTCAACCAAGAGCTTACATGGAAAGATTAATTAATTGAAAGGTGTAACTTGGTCAATTGACCACTACAACGTAAACGAATAAATTTTTTTATGTACAAATATATAGTAGCAGTATAAAAAAACTTTTACACATCGTAAAATTAATCTTTCATAGTTTAAAGAAGGATGTAGGACACAGCAATGAGCTTGAAAGTGCTAAAAAGCGGTTCGGTCAAGGAGCATTTTCATTTTCTTGGGTGTTCCTACTCAGTATAATTATCCGATGGGAAATGAAATCATTTCTACCTCTTTCCATCCATCTAGCCCGTTTCTTTAATTGGTATTCACGGTGAAAAGGTACGACGCTTTTCAATTCTGGCTTCCATTCCGTTGAACGATACCTTTGAAAAACTTTTCACTCAGAACTATTCCACAGGAGAAACACCAATCGGTAAATTATTTGAAAGGAGTGAAAGAAAAGAAAAATGGCCAAACGGCCATTTAACAAAACGTGTTAATGGTCACTTGACTTTATTTCACCTATCCAATTTACTTGCTACATCGACCTATTTTCAGTAATGGTCTGTTTACTCGACCTTAAATTGACGAATGAAGCTTAATGGAAATGTCAGACAATATTTTATTATTGCTTAATTTAAAAGTCAACATTTTTGGTTTTTGGTATATCTTCTCCACAGGGTGTCCTTTTAGGATGGCCCGGATGAATTTCTTTTGAACCAATGACGCTATCAATAAATAAAAAACACCTATTTATTATTGGTTAGTCCAGTTTGAAATTGTTACCTTTTTTGGAGAAAACTTATACAGGATACTTCAGACTCAGTTCAACTTGAAAATTACAAATACGATTACATTCTGACATATCATTTTATTGGATATTTTACTCTGGAAACAATGGTGCACTAGGATTTTAAATTGGTTTACTATTAATCACTTTCATGTTCGAACTGCCTGCCTTATGTAAAAATTCAAAAATTTGGTAATTTTAACCACGACGGATAGAGTCAGGTTGATTGACAAGTATTTTCTATCCTTTGCCGCAGTTCTTCAACTGAGGTTGCTGGGTTATGATTGGCGTAGACACGTTTTTAAATAGCCCCCATGTGAAATAGACAAGGGGAGTTAAATCGGTTGACAAGATAAACAGATCGGGCCATGAGGTCATATCCACCTATCCCAGAAGTGGTGATTCAAATAACTTCTCACCTACAAAGAATTATGTGCTGGGCATCCATCAAGCTGGAGAATCTTTCTTTGTCGTCCTTGCAGAGGAACATCATATAATAGTGTAGGTAAAACTTCCTCAAAAATTTGTGGGACTGAGCACCATTTAAATTATTTTTGTAGAAATAAGGTCGACTTAATTTATTTTCGATAAGTCCACCCCAAACTTGATACTGCGAACCAGCTGATGATGACAAGAAGAAAAAATTCTCGGATCTTCCTCTGCCCACGTTCAAAAATTCTAACGGTTTAGTATGCTATTAGAGGTGAATTTGGATTCATCAGTGGTTGGAAGAACGTTTTTTTCATAGTCCCAAATCGACATTTATGCAAAGAAAGTTAGACGCCTGTCATAATCAGAGTCTCGAATTCCCTGGAGCGATACGGCTTAAAATTGTAAGACCGGACTTCATCTCTGATTTTATTTTTTAAAAAACCTAACACTCTTCCAATATTTCGGAGAGAAGAATTCGGATTTTCGCGAACATACGGTAAAATATTCAGCTTTTCATCAAAATGACGCTGCTGCAGGTTTCTTGATGATGAAACAGCAACTGATCCGTATCCTCTCATATACGAATAAACGTTTTGTGGTTTACTCTGGGGCGGTCGGGAAATTTCTGGGAATGCAACTCGAGTGCACAGCGCGCAATACCACCACTATCAATAAAGCAGTCATACATATCAACTCGCTGTTCATCGAAAAAATGTGGTCATCGGTTCATTTTGAATGGAACATTGAATCTAACGATTAGGTAATATTGTAAAATTTATTTACTTTCAGGAATTAAGATTTCCTCTCAAAATGCAAATTTTACAAACAATGACATAATGTAAACAATAAAGGCAATTAATATTTACTTTAGTGAAGAAGCAAATTATTGGAATTAACAACGAAACAAACGAAATGCTTCAAACTTTTTTCATAAATTTATCATTTTTTTGACCGATTTAAAATCCGATTACACCATTGTTTTTAATCAAATATCCTTTAAGATAAGGTTTCGAGATGGTTAGTCTCGTATTTGGAATTTTGAAGTTTATGGCCTTGTATAATTTTTCACCAAAAAAGGTAAAAATTTCATATTAGACTAAAAATATTAATCGGATTTTTTTTAAATGTCAATGGTTCAAGAGATATTCAGCTGGGCCATCTAAAAAGACACCTTGCATATACGTTACAAAAAATAACTTTCCAACTGTAAAACTGTATAGATAATTAAGTTTGTAACTCATTTGTTGTAATGAGAATGATTTTCTGTGTGGTAACCACCATCAAAAAAATAAAATGAAATTTTAATATATTGTATAGTCGATAAATGTCATAAACATTTATGCTTCTGGCTAATCGATTACTTGGTGTGCAACGTGTTCCGGGAACATACAGCAACACTTCCGGAGGGTATCCGACATGTCAGATTGGAAAAAAAGTCTCTATTATTCAAAGTCTGATGCTTAATTGTATTCGATTTATTTAACTTTTTAAGTTAATTCAACTTTCCACAACTTTATTCCAACTACTCCACACATGAAATATTAGTTGTTTTGTACAATAAAGACATGTCATTTATAAAAACTCACACGGAATAAATACTTGCAATTTAGTTTTAATTTTATTATTTAAACACCGAGCTATATCCGTCTTTCAATTTTACTTTTTTATTATCTAATGTTTAGTTAGGGTGAAATAGTACTTTGCGTGAACCCGTATTTAAATTTTTATTTGGTAGTAAAACAAGATATTGGGGTGTAGGTTCCATAAAACTGACGATCTCTTTTTCTCATCACATTGTCTTTTTTAAAACAGGGGCGTTTTACGCTGATCCGGAACCGCGGGTAGAACTGATTTAAATACGACTGGGAACAAAAGCAAGCTGAATTTTTTTACTCTCATCTCGGAAGGTAGGAAATCCTCAGGGAGGAAGTTAAAAACAACTGCGTCTTTCGGAGTGACAGTAAGAAAAAAAACATTCACCCACCAGCTACAGAACGTATCGAGGCACCTTTGGTTGTTCTTGGTCCATTTTGTCGATGTGCACGACTTCCTCGCCAGCCGTGTACGCCACGAGAACGACCTCGACGCTATCGTGGCTTTTAAGCCGATTATTCCGCCCGTCCGTGGAGTCTTCCGTCTAAAACCAAAAAAAAAAAAAAAAAAAATTGAAAATATTATTCTTTTGCCAAAGGTTGAATAATTATTGGATTTTAATATACAGTAGTAGAAGTAACAGAGAAAAATTTAGCTCAAGAACAACAAAAGTGTCATATACGTCAAAAACACAGAATAATTTAGCATAATAAATAAAAATAATAATAATAATAATTAGTGATTATTTGGAGATCATGAGATGCGGTCTGGTGTGACGTATGTTTTAGAAAAATATTTTCTTTATCGTGCCATCGTTTCGATCTTTATTGAGTATATCTTCAGAGCCTGGGATTTATAAACATTGTTTAAATTTTACAAATTCATGTAAGGCATCTTATTTTTGGTATGCAAACTATTAACAAACTAAATACATTAATTTAAGGGTGGTACATTAATATTTGCCGAATTTATCTTTGTACGAGTATTTTCACTTTGTACATAGTGGCAATACTTTTTTAAATCAAATATTCCAAATTGCGTTAATAAGAAAATTATGGTATCAAAAATATAATTTCTTTTCTGCAGGCATTTCTGTAAATATTTTTATTTGTTTATCAAATTTTAAACAATAGTTACGTTGTTAGACAATCTTGATACTTTTTATAAATAAAAATTGTTTACTGTAAGAACATGAATCTGTCCATTATATTGTGTATGTTACGTTAGTGCGAAACTTTATCTTATTTGTTCATTTCTAACGTTTGAGCCTTGAATTTATGTGAGGGTTGGTCAGGAAAAGGGCAAAAAGGGCGTGGTCGGACGAAAATTCGTGTTTTCACGAATTGAAAAACGTTAAAGACAAAATCTAGATAACCTCAAAAAGAAAATTATATTTAAACGTCATTAAAAATTAACCTTAACTAACAACCTATATATTTTAGTTAACAGAATGGGAGATGGACGTGAGGTCAATTGTTTCGGCTTAACATTTTTTGCTCGAAAAATAATAGACACATGTCCAAGCATTTTTGTCATAAGAGTATGATGGAAAATATTTTAATTATTTAAATTATTTTGCTAAATAACGTTTTCTACTCTTGTTTTGGTAACATTAAGGTTATTTTAAGAATAAGGTTTTACTTAGCAAAAACTATAATAATGAACCGGATCGAGGATATACAACGTTAAACATATTGCAAGTTAAAACAATGAAAATAGTTTCCAGTAAAATAAGCTAGAAACATTTTTTTATCAATTGAATTTTTTGGCAGCTTTTAATACTCTTAATTTTTTTTAACGAAATATAGTTTTGAACTGTGTTCCTCCGATGTGTTTTCCCACTTAAAAATGAATAACTCATCTGAATTTTATTCAAATTAAACTTTTACCCAAACAATTAATTAAGTTTTTAGTAGAGATAAAAAAGTCAATGGCACGAGCTTGATTCGCCGCTGCTCTACCACTTGAGCTATCGTGACCTCGATCCACACGGACACCAACCCCACCTTTTGAGTTTTCCCTCCTTTTTGCCATTTCTCAACTAAAAACCTTAATTAATTGGTCAAGGGGACCACGAAATTGTGAATTTTACATAAACGTTCAAAGTCAGAATATTTTGTTCTTAAGGCTAACTCATCAAATATATAAAATTATTAACATTCTTTCAATTAATTAATCTTTATGTAAGGTATTGGTTGAGATGAGCCAGTGTCACGAGCGGGATGCGAACTCACGGCCTTCAACTATCGTGACAACAATCAAGTGGTGGAGCGGCGGCGTATTGAGCCGAAGGTCGTGGGTTAATCCCGCTCGTGACACTAGCTTTTCATTTCAACAAAACCTTACACAGAAAGATTAATTAATTGAAAATGGTAATAATGATAGTAATAGGATGCTTTATTTAAGAATAATTAGAAATTTACCTAATGTAAAGATTCAAAAGCATATACAGCTTGGAAATCCGTCAGCCGGAGAATGTTGATGCATAGTTTTCATGTAAAGATAATAATAATTAAAAATAATGCAGAAAAACTAACTTACAAAAAGCGACAAATCAATATAATATACAAAACATACATTAAGTATTTATATTTATGTAAAAAATATTGCATTGACAATATGTTAAAATATTGAAAATTACAAAGTTTAACATAAAGTCACATAAGATAAAAATTAATAATTGGATTCAATAACTGAATAATATCTGTAAAATCAAGCGAAGTGGGCATAATTTACAAGATTCAAACTGCCTAAAGCATTTTGCATTTTTTTTTTAAATTTTGTTTCTGTCAAAGATGTTGTCCGTTCTGAATTCTGCTAATATTGGACATACAGTCAAAAAATGAATATGAGCCCCTCTCTTGGTCCTAAGTTACACAATGACTATAGCTCAACCTCCTTTCAACTCATGGGGTGAAATTTGTGTAAAGAAATTCGCTAAAGACTTGCCCGGTGTATCATCCTCATCTTTACTGTTAAATTTGATTGTTGTTTCTTCCAGGTAGATATATCATCTAAGGAAAGACTGAAGTCGCAATGGTATTTTTTAAACAGATTAAACCAGCTCTAAAGTTAAATAAGTTTTTTAACCACCTCAATCTCAGGAATTAAGTCTGCAGGCTGGAAAACAAAGGAAAGACTACATCCTTCTCCAGATAAAGCAAAGAGCTTGGAGCAATGATCGGCAGAGAGAAAAGGTTTTTAATTTTAAAAACATCGCAATAATTGCTCAAACATATCATATCGAACAATCTCTCAAAACTGATCTCAACCAATACCTTACATAAAAATTAATTAATTGAAAGAAGTTATTTGGTCAATCGGACCACGAAATCTAATGAATTATTAACATTAGTGAAAGAAATAAGGTTGGAATGAAAAATAATAATAAAAACTGCTCCAACGTTAGATTTAATTTTCTCTTTTTCCAGGTTTTCCAATAAGGCGACGTTTCTACATGTATTTGTCAGTAGATTGGTGAATTCGGTCCATAGTTAACACAATTTTTTTGATTTTTCAAAAAAAAATTAGAGGTAATTGTAAGACTAAAATTTTTACCTTCTAAAATGTTTGCATTCAGGAGTTTTTGGGAGTGCAAAAAACGAATATCAATTTCTTATATTGGTCAGTAAATCAAAGTTAAATTTGGCAGCTACACATAATTTGGTTGTAGCAAATATAGAAATAGACGTAACGGAATAGTTCTTAGTTATTGTTTTCTTAGTTTATGTTAAATATTTCGACTGACATTCAGAATAATCTTAAAATACATGATCAATAAAGCCCGAAAAAACATAAAAATGCTTAAATTATGTGAAATGTTATTTATTCAGATATCGTGAGATGCGGTCGGGTGTGATGTAGGTGAAATGTTATTTTTATAGGCTAGCAGATTCCAGTGGCCAGAACATTCTAACACGCGTCTAATTATTTTTGACCTAGTAAGCCTAAAATTTTACATTTCAATCAATCAATCCTACGTCTTTATCCTTCCTGAAAAAAAGAGTTTTAAATTTTAACCTTGATTTCTACCTAGCATGTCGTGAATGTTATATTAGTTTCATCCACCCCATAATAAAATAATTTTATTTTTAATATTTGAAAAATTATCGTATGATTTAAACAAAACAAAATTTTATTTAGGTCTTAGATTTTTTTAACAGCCATCATTAATTAGAATATTCGTTAAAAAGAAAATGCTTTTAACCGTGCCCTCAACTCGCATAACTACAAAAACAGTAATTAATATTTGAGCCTTTTCACTCCACTTTTTAGACTTTTTCTTTCTGAGTTTCAAGGTAGAAAGTGATTACTCACGTTTTTGGTTTAGCCCTCGTAATGTACGTTCCTGGCCTTCACCGTGCTAAACTAATTTTCATGGCAAACATTAAAAGCATAATTCAGCTAAAAGCATCAAGGTTCTTTTGTACGAATTAAGTACACACGATGCGAAATACTCGGTTTAAACTGAAACTGGTCGGACAAGCACGCTCCAGGATTAAATTCCCAAAGCATTAATCCACAGTAAATTGAAGATTAAAAACTTGTATCCCCAACAATTGCTCTTCAGCTATTTTGTAGAAAAGTTTGGTTAAAAGCATTACCTTAACATCTTTTTAATCGTTGTGATATAGAATAACTGAACTTATTTCCTTCTTTTACTTTAAAATAACGTTAACATCATCGACATAAAAACAACATCGAAATTTATTTTCTAATTTGAATTTAATTTACTAATCAAATAACTTGCACAAATTTTAATATTAAAGAAAACAATAAATAGTTCACAAGACAGACATATCGTTATGTAAACCACAGTTAAGTACCTAACCTACACTGAGAGACAAAAAAGTAGCCACCATTAGTTTAGTTATCTCTTAGACAATCTTCCATTGATTAACGTACAAAAATATTTGGTCCGTTTTAATAGATAAGAGATCAATAACAGATAAAATTTCCTTTGTGTGTAAAATTGGACTTCATAAATAAATCTTTGAAAAGTCAATGTCTTCTTTGTTGGTTTTTTTATAAAGCTTCTTTATAATCCATTATATTTCGTGGTTTGATTGGCCAAATGACTTTTTTCAATTCATTAAACTATATGTAAGGTATTGCTTGAAATGAAAAAAAAAAAAAAAAAAAACTAGCGGGATTCGAACCATCGACATTCGGCTCAATAGCCGCAGCTCTAACTACTTGTCACGATAGCTCAAGTGGTTAGAGCAGCGGCGTATTGAGCCGAAGGTCGAGGGTTCGAATCCCGCTCTTTACTCTTTTTCATTTCAACCAAGACCTTAAATAAATATTTGTTTATAATGTTACAGTGTTTTGACTTTTTTAATTTGAACCATATTTAAGTTTCAAAGTTGTTTGACTGATGGTTTTAAGTGATTCAGATTTAGGTATTTAATCATGGCATTAATAATGCGACAAACCAAATGATGATCTGTAATTTTGCTAGCGTGTGTATGTTTTATGATTATTCATATTTAATTTTTGCTGGTTGTTACATCACTAAATTAACAGAACGTTTTAAAAAAATTAAAAATATTGACATAGATCTTTTATTTTATATTTTTGAAACATAAAAGTATTTTTTGCAGGTACGAGCATATTGGAACCCAGCCGTTCCTAATCAATACTTGCAAAAAAAAAAATGTTTTTCGGTTTACATCATCTACATGCATTTCACATTTAGGAAAACGCTAGAGAGCTCTGTATTTGACGTCAGGGTGATCTACATCGGATTCGACCCTTTTAATTATTGAAATGTTCACGAGGTTGCAATCCTCCCTGCAGCTAATGCCGAAAACCAGACCCGCGCAGCATTGTTTCAACCATCAGCCGATAGAACAGAGCAACAGAAAGTAAGTGCAAAAATAAATTACAAAAGATAGTTGAAATGTTTTATAGGGGCAAAATACCAGGCTTCGGCACGTTGCCGAAAGAGAGGGAATTAAGCAAGAGATAATCTGGCAGTGAATAAGCAATAAACCGTAAACAATAAAGGATCCTGATTATTAATTAAAATTGTGATGATTGATGTCTTTAAGGGGACATTGACACTGTACTGCTATTGTAATAATAATTATTAATTTATTCTGTTTTGGGGGATTATCGGATTGGTGGAAACACTAGTTAGCATAAACAATTATTAATTATCTTTTAATTCAATTTATTTAAAAAAATCAAAATGTACGTTGTGCAAAAAATTGAATGATACTTTACAAAATAATCATATCATTATTTAAACAGAAAAAATGTCTATCTAAACAATAAATGATTAAAAGTTGATTAATTAAAACTTCCTTTTTATATAATACTAAAAAGTTTTAAAATCAACAGGATTAATTGATTTTTGGAAGGGATTTGATTTAATGAAAGCACACGTGCATGAGGACATGTGTGTCTGCTCATTAAGTTTTATCAGGAAATTTGATAAAAGGGGGACAGCTTAAAAATTTTCGTGTCAACACTTTAGATTAGATATAAATTACTATGTAACCTCTGTCATGGATGACAAAAAAATCTCGCTTTTTCATTTCAACCAGATGTAATGTTATTTGGTTAAATATCAAACGAAATAAAGTTATTAATTCCTTAAAAGGAAAGAAATTTGAAATTGTTTATGTAAGAAAAATGCCCATTCTTTCAATTTATTCAATTTATTAACGTTAACATAAGGCAAAAATTGTATTCATGAATTATACTATTCCAGAAGAAAAACATATTGTATCTCACTCAAATCAAATAAATTATCTTATATGGTTTGTGGGGAAAGGGAAATTATGTTTTCAGCTGTGCAAAAAAAGTTATTTATTCTGGAGTTTTCGGGCTCATTGGCCCATCTTAATGCAATTACAAATTTTAGTCTCATACACTGACAAATTTAAAAGAAACATGTAACTCTGGGCACAACTGGACGAAAATAAATAATCCTGTCTGAATGTAGAAATTAATTAGTTTGAAACTTTATTAACAACCAAGAAATTATCTGGGTGGTGCGAAAGAGTACATCACCCGAACTAATTAAATAACATGCAAAATTTGTTTTGATCGATTGGCTTTCTTTTTCCACCTGCCATCCAAATTAGAAAACAGTGGAATATGTTGCAACATACTTAATTCGTTAAATTTTACACTGCTTATTTTTCTTCTATTGTTAACTATTAAAAAGTTTAAAATTTCAATAATGAATTGTAAAGAAACTAACATATTTTTAACCAATAACGCATTTCATAACCATTTTCAAGAATGATTGTTAAGTACAAATTGTAATACTTGAATTAAATATATATNTATATATATATATATGAAACAACAACTAAAACATTATGTAAATAATGATGGCAAACCAAACTTTTAAAAAAAATATTAACAACCCAAATAAGCGATATTGTTAACATTGGGTGAAAGAATTACTCTGCCAGCTGGAATAAAATATTAAATGATGTATTATTGATGGAATGTTGTCTGGTAAAAAACATTGAGATGTTCAATCCTTTTAAAAAGATAGTTCTTATTCACAGTAAGTTGTTTCCAACAGTCCGGACTTCGAGCCTACAGCTCATCATCAAGTTGAAGGAGCTCTACTACCTGATTTTTCTAACATTGAGATGTTGTGTGTCTTACTTGTGCGGTACACTTCGGTCTTCCTCGGTAACGAACACGACAGGGCAAACCACATTATTACACTTCATTAAAATTATTCTCCATTTAAAAATCATGACCTATGTCAAGTTTCGTACCCTGAACCGCTACATGGCGAAGGAGTCGGGCGCTCTAATACATGGACACCACGGTCGATAATTTAGTATAGAATTACACGAAGTATACCTTATTATAGTGTAAATATCGGCAGTGAGAGTGATCGGTTTTTACCATGAGCACCTAAAAACCACATTTTTTGCCCAAAAATCGAGAATAACTCGCAAACGGCGTTTTTTGACAATTTTGATTCTCGAACAACATTGCAGAACGGTTTATTTCAATTTATACAAAGTTTGTTTTGAGTTTTTGAATCAGAGACGAAAAGAAGAAAAAGCTATAAATCAGACCACATGCCCCAAGACGACTTGACAGGAGTCCGTCCAAAATCACCAGGTAAATTTTCGATTCTCCCGTGGATTCAAAATGTCCCGCGGGTAAAGGAAGAATACTTCGGATTCACTTCGTTCTTCCACGCTTCGCCAAATAACGCCTTCGGCTGATTTATTTTCCGACGGCGTATCCTTTCCGAAATAGTGGAACGGCTTCCGTTTATATTGATAGCTGATTTTCCAAAAGGAATTATATCTGTCCCAGGGGAATAAGTTATACTGCGTGAAGGCAATCGATATTCCGATATATAAAAGGAAAATAAGGATGGCGAAGAGGGGGCTGAAAAACATGGGGGTGATAATGTACTTTCCGGTTTACTGAACCTATACGGAACAGAGGGTTCCTCGATGCATATCCCTGTCCATACCAAAGCACAAATGATAATGGGGTTTGCGAAGAAAATTGGCTTTTTCTCAATATTCAAAAAAGTTGATAAATTAAACATAATTTTATATATCGTTACTTTGTTTTGCGAGCTGGATTACTTTTATGTAGTGGTTTCTACAAAAATTGTACTCCCATCTATTTTTTTAACAAAATATTTATTTTCTTTCTTTGATATTGCTTTTGCGCCTTCCCTCCTTGGTCTTATTTTTTAAATTATAAATTAGTGTAGTTTTTATTGTTATAATGTTTATTTATTGGCTTTTATTAATATGTGAATTCTTTTGAGCGACCACATTGACGAAAACTCTTTTTACTGAAAATGGTTTATGATTCTTTGGTTTCAATTATACAATAGTTATTAGATTATCACGTAGGTACAAATATTTTCTCTTTTACATGTATGCGTCAACGAAGTTAAATTTCATCCCATTTTCAAATCAAATTTAATTCAATAGAATCTGTACTTTCCGCCCTTCGACCTCTTTGAGTAGGCCAATAAACCTGACGAAACTTCGGCCTACTTGAAAACGTAGTTTTTATTTTGTTTTATTTTCCACATCTAACTGTCCGATCATCCCAACCTTCAAATTATTTCATTATACAAATTAAATAATTCAATTAAAAATCCTGAGTTTGCTTTTCCTGTATAAATAAACTATATAAAAATAAACAGTACACCCCATGATTTTGAATTTAAATTGGAAAAAAAATTCAACAAAATTCGTTTTAAACGATGTTTACGTATGTAATATTAAAATGATGTTATTCGTTAGGATTGTCTTTCGAATCTTTTCACCCTCCTTAAAAAATTATTTTATTGAGAGAAAAGCGAAAATTAAGTCCAAGTCCAGCAATTATGAAAAATAAATATCGATGAAAGGTCCTCAACCAAGGCTATCTGATCCGTCTTGATATCTCCTAAAATTGTGATCGTGTCGCATGGCTTGTTTAGAGGGTGAAAAGTTAATAAATGTTAAAGATATGAAATAAATAGGAGTAACTTTCACAAAATATTTAAAAAGATTTCCGATATAAGAAACGTTTCCTACAAAGTTCTCAAGATAATTCAAGTACCATCAATGCATGTTCAAGTACACGGGGGTCTTGCTTTTGTACACATAATGACATACGCATCTAATACAAGGCATGAATGACTAAAAATAAAAAGTAACATATTAAGAATAGGCAACTGTGACAATTTGCAGACGTCTCCCTTCTTCTTATAAGAAGTACCTTGCAACGGGATGTATCAATAAATGTGAAAATGGCTCTTAATTGCTTAAGCAGCTGGCAAATGGGTATAAGTTAATTTTCAAAAAAGGCAAATATACCACAACTAATCACTCTTGGGGGGGGGGAATTAAAAGAATCTTAAATAAATGAAATACCTAGTGAAATTTTACCAAAAAGTGTACGTAGGCTTCCCTATAACAATAGTTTCCAACAAAACACTCTGGATAATTCAATTTCCATCAAAGCACGCCAAAGTTCTCAGGAGGTTTGCTCAACAAGCCTTGAAAGCTATACAACTACAATACAGAATAATACAGCTACGAACGGCTAAAAATTCCAACAATGACATAAGCATCACACATATGGCACGAATATGTCAACAGCACATCACCAAAAACATGATAAAGCTGAACCAAAACGTTCGAGTCAGGCTGTACCCAGCGAACATTCTGCCAATTGGCTTCAAAGGGAGAACAGAAAATGATATTCATTCAACTTCAAAAATCAATTAATACAAAAACAAGAGAGTGGACCTAGATGAATTAGACAATAAACTTCAGAGAAAGGATAAATCCTGCAAGTATCATGAAGATTGGAGTTAATATGTCAAAAAATCCAGTAATTGATGGCGTCTACCCAGCCCATAAAGAAATTCGACCACCTGATTTTGTGTGACAATTTTGGATTTGCATATTTTCTCAGTCTTTTAAGACACAAATCTGCGCAGGGCCTCATTTTTAGAAACTTTTAAGCTGAACAACATGGCTTTTTAAATGTTTTCCTAGTTTCAGGCATTTATCAGTAAATTCAAACATTCGGAAACACGTTAATTTTTGCACTTTTTGCCAAAACGTCAAATTAAGCAGGGAACCAGGATATTGTCTTGGAGCGCGCTCTATAGGAATGGATAGGCAATTTTAATAAGCTATCGATTCGACACCTTCCATTTTTCCATATTTCTCTATCGTTTTCGGGTTATACGCGATTTTTGGTTAAAAAACATGTTTTTTACGCGCTCATGGAAAAACCAATTACTCTCACTTCCGATTTTCAAGAATACATAAATTTTGAACCGTAATATTTTCGCAAAATTTACGCTATACAACTTGTGTCCGAGAAGTTTCTCAAAAAAGCCAACAGGGAAGCGAGAATTCCTACCTTATTCTTTCTTTGACCATTTGGGATGCAGAGTGCTTCTGATATCGATAACGACTCAATTACATGATATCAATACCTCAATTCAAATTTTCCTTCCCAAGGTTAGGATAGGTTTATGCACGGTAAAATTAGAAAAGAGAGTGATCGGCTTTTTCCATGAGCACGTAAAAAAATCAAGTTTTTTCCCCAAAAATCGCGTATAACTCGAAAACAGTTGAGAAATCGAGCAAAATGGAAGGTGACGGATCGAAAGCTTATCAAAATTTCCTATCAGTTCTTATAGGGATAGGACTTTATCCTGGCTCCACAGCTCAATTTGACGTTTTGGTAAAAAGTGCAAAAATTAACATGTTCCCGAATTTTTGAATTCAATCATGAATGACTGAAGGTAGGAAAACATTTTAAAAAGCTCATCTTTATCAGAGTACATTTTTCTAAAAAATGAGACCTAGGTCTTTGACTTAAAATGCTGAGAAAATATGATTTTCCAAATTTGAGCATTTTTTCGTGCAAAAAACCAGGTGGTCGTTTTTTTGTGATGGGCAGTGTATAAGTTCTACAACGGCAGGACTAAATCAGGGATACATGGTGATTATGTCTTTGTGGTTTAATAGTTCCAATGAGTAAAAAATTTATACTATATAAAGGAAAATATTAGGTAACAATAACAACACATATTTGTTTTTATGATTCATGACCTATGCTGACTATTATTAATTTGTACCAAAATTACTAGCTCAGTCGCTATATTTCTTATCAACCATTAATGACAAAATTATGATTAATCATAAAACATAAATCTATTAGATTTCCGGGTTCGATTGACCAAATAACTTCTTTCAATTAATGTAAGGTATTGGTTGAGAAATTAATTGAAAGAAGTTATTTGGACAATCGGACCACGAAACATAATGGATTTAATAAGTAAAATTAAGTATATCTTCATTTAAGCTCTCCGTGGCCATTTGATTTGTCACCGAGAAACGAATCCTGATTACACGACATTTGAAAAATGAAAAAAAGGAGGGAAAATTCGAAAGGGGGGTTGAAATAGGAAGTTAGTGTCCGCGTGGATCAAAGTCATGGGTCAAGTTGTAGAGCAGCGGCGTATTTAGCCGACGATCGTGGGTTCGAATCCCGCTCGCGACACTGACTTTTTTATCTCAACCAATACGTTACATAAAGATTAAATAAAACATAAAATTGATTTCAGAAACGAAAAAACGCTTTTCTCTTAGATGCTTTGTGGTCTTTATCATATTACGCGTTATCGAAAAATGTTTGTTGACAACGCCTGTTTTTTGTTTGTTTTTTTAAGTTGTTTGTTAAGTTTAAACGGGAAATTTTTCTTTCGAATGAAAAGAAGAACACTCAGAAAGGCCGGCGACAGCAAACATAACGCTTTAATGGAAAATAAACCATGGTATACCATACAAGAGATCCTCTGTAAGGGCGCTATCGTATGAAAGTGTACTCTCATTATTACAGCACCTGTTCAATGAACTTTGAGGGGACTTTTATTTCTTGTTTAGTCTATAAAATTTTTAAAAAAAAGGGAGTGTTTAAAGTTTTCCAACGATTGAAATACTAACTAAATGAAATTAACGACTTACTACTAATATATTATATTACTTTATTACTATTTATACATTAATTTATATAATTTATCTATGTTAGCAGGGTTATGTTAATAAATAAATACACAACGGTTAAGTATACATTATTCGATACACAAGGACGAAGCCATACCAACAAGTAAAGTGTGGGGAAAAAACGGTTAGAGTATAATTTTGTCATACTCCAGGTGAAATCGCTTTTAAGCATGAACGGCACAAACTTCCAACATTTTAGGTTTCCAATTGGTAATGTTTTAAACAATAAGTTTTTCCAATTCAGGTATAAATTTATTGTAGTTTTATGTTAAATAATTGAATTATTATTACAATTATTACTACTTTCACATTCATATATGTTTGTCGTGTATAATTACTTCTAAAATATTTAAATTACATTTTAACCTGTTTTTTAGGAATGTTTTAACCCGGAAGAAAAATTGTTTTTGTGAAAGCCTGGAGTTTAGCGTTAGAAGTCACATCCATTAAGGATGCAGAGAAGTCTTGACTTTTCCACTCTTCACTTCAATCCTACGGAAAGGGAGAGAAAAAAGAGGAAAAGACAAGGACTTCATTATTTTTGTTTTTTACCAACCGTCTCCTTTACGATGGGTCCCAAGAAAGTTCTATTATTTACATCTCGTGTTTTTTACCACTTTTTTGTAAATTTAAACCGTTTTTTTGTTAATACTCACATTGATATGTACCAACGGCGGCGATGGTTTCGAACTGGGCAGAACGACAGACGTTGGGAGAAGTGTCTCTTGGCACGTTTCGTTCCCATTGCAGGTTCTTTCGCTCCTCCAATTTCCGAGACGGCCCGAGCCTTGGCTTGACGCGCTGAAGCACGGCAGTATCTAAAGCACACACGTATAAAAAAAAAAGAATAATTATCGTTGACAAAATTAAACCAAACAAGGGAAAGTTTCTCAGGGCATGTAAAGAGGTCCAAATAGCTCCTAGGGCATCTACATATAAGAAACATTTAAGATTTTAATTATTGGACAAAAATTAAACACCATTTGTATGTTGGATCTAAAACATTAAAACATCAAAACAAAACATCTCGCATGTTTTACAAAAACTACACAGGCCAACACAAACCTTCAAATTTAAGCACATAATTGTTTCCAATGAAATATTGAATTATCCGATTTGCTAAATATATTTTACTAATTGGATTATATTTTAGATAATATATAATATTGGATATAAATAAAGTATTTAAAATAATCACTATGTACTATTTTCTAGACGACACGAATTATCTTATGGCTCACTAAACTGCTGGACCAAAGATCAGCAGAAACAAGCTATCCAAATATTAGGTCCCCTACAAATACTGACAAATCCATGTATCACAGTCCAATGAAAATAACTCCGTCAATTGTACTAGAAACCTACTTTTATTGTAAAATGCTCGAAAATGAATAGGGATATTTGTAAGGGGGTATCAGTGGCCGCAACGGTTTAGTCGTTGGCACGGCCCCCATCACTGTAAGGTAAAGGTCCTCACAAATGGGCTTTTTTTCAAAAACACCGACACCCTGAGTGAGGGTTGATATGACCTCTGCTGTTGCGAACCTTCGTAAAAATAGGGATATTTGTAATTTATTTTAATTTTATTAATTTTAATTAAATTAACCGATATATTCTTGTCACGTGGATAACACAAAATAGAAAATACAAACAGAAAAAGATTTCCCCTCATTTGCAATAATAGAATTACTTCAGAATAGTAAAGATTACTCATTATGTAAACAAACAACTTTCTTGTTTTTTCTCCATTTTAATCCAGATGTATTCTTTTCAACCATGCAAAGATATCATATTGAGCCAGAAGTTTGCAATATTATTGTGACAATGAGGCATCGAGGTCACCGGCAAGTGGATATCGTGACTGCGAAAATCGTAAAAGACAAAAAATAAATCGTAAATAAACAAAAAATCCTTATAAGATCGAATAGCCAAGCAACTATTAAAGCATTACCATGTACAAATGTCACATCAAAATTAATAAATCAATGCAATCAAGATATTCAAATTCTGGGGAAACACAACAACCTGATGATATCTTGGTAGCAAGAAGAAGATTTGGAAGACCATGTATAGGCTGAACCTATTCTTCGGATAACAAAAACAAATCTCACAAAATGGATTCAAACTCAAAAAATTCTCTAGTTGATTTTTTTTTTTTTTTTTGAAATGCAGACAACACACAAGGCCCTAAAGATGATCTCAATAAAGATCGAAACGTTGGCACGATAAAGAAAATGTTTTTCTAAAACCTACATCACACCAGACCGCATCTCACGACTTCTGAATAATTATCGACTAATGGTCACTAATCACCACATATTTTCCATAATGACCCACCCTGTTTGTAGGCTATGCAATAAGGAGGAAGAAACACCCACTCATAACATCTTCGCTTACGAAGAAACTGATCATTGATATATAACCGGGGATACAAAGGAAACCCAGGGAAACTACAATCAATGACCTAGTAGATCTTACGACAAGTATCGTCGGAGTCGATTGTACCTACCTAAGGACTTAGGAAAGTACACTAAGACAGAAGGCTTCAGTGTTTGCGGAACAAATACCATCACTTCCTTCCAGCATCACTATCATTATCACCGTGAACAACGATAAATTAAGCCTTTGTTGAAGATATTGTAATTCCATCCCTAGCCCGGAGAGTTATGTTTCTTTAGAGCTATGAATGAGGCTAATAACCGTGTCAAATGGGCAATTTATTTATCGAAAGTCACGGATCAATTTGAAATAATTGAAGTTTTATTTACCATTGGTGTTTATTAAGAGAAAAACGTCGAATTGAAATAACTGTTTCTTTTACGACGGGTCGTTAGGCAATTTGGAAAATTGAGTTGAGGTAAAATAACCTTGAAGGTTAATTAAACAAATGTTTAGATCAAAATTGTATTAAAAATAAAAATAATGGATTATGAAAAAAACCGGTGACAAATTTTATTAAAATACCATACTAACTCCGTACTTTATCATCGTTGTAAAAAATACATTCTTTTTTTTATGAAATTACCTAAGTTTTATTAGAAATCAAATATATTTAAAAATGTATGTTAGTTCCATCATTCCCTCTATCATCCATTATTATTTTAGGAGGGAGAACACTAATTTTTCACCTCAACCACACTTTCCGAAAAAAATTATAAATCAGTTTAAGTGAATACAGTAGTTGGAAAGCTAAATAAATTTTCTTTCATTCCATGTCAACAACATTTAGAATTTATAACGTTTTAAGTGACCGATATAAAGGATGGTTAAAATTGAAATTAGACATTGAAAATTGTTATAAACCGAAAAGACGCTGCCGGTAAATTAGGGCAAAAAATTTTTTGGTAAAAAATAGAAAAATTATTTGGATTCGTCTTGAGTAATTTTTAGAGTTCTTATGTTAAAGTTTTTATAGAATACAAAAGACAAATATAAATAATAATTACGTTATTGCTTTTGTCATTGTTCGAATGGAGGAATGACTAAAATATTTTTTTTTAAACTAAATTGTTCATACAACAGTAGTCAATATTTTTTATTCCCAACCAGTTGTATTTACACATAAAATAATACGCTTATAGAAATATCCTTGTTGTACTGTTTCCTAAAGAAATTCTATATTTAGTAAAAGTCTTTTACTGAAATTCCTCTAACAGCAGTAATTTCTTATCAGCCTTGATATACTGAAACACATTTTCAGAGTTGTTGTTTACAGGGAACTGATTGATGTTTCTCCTGCTCTTTATATAACCTATGTCCTGTTTACCTTTGGGATGGTAAATAAATCTAATGGGATAACTCCTAAAGTCGAACAGATTTCCGTGTTCACAACATACTAGCCTAAAGCCGAAATTTTGTAGCTAAAATTTCTATACAATGTACAATTGAAAAAAATCTATGGATTTCTGCCAAGCATAGTAGACGCTAAGGAAAACCAAGGACCTCATATTAACCAAACTTTGTTAGGAATAATATGAAAAAATCACATTCGTAATTTAATTTAGTTGATTTTGTTTTTCAATTTTAAACTAATCGTTAACATAAACTTAATACAATTTTCTATTTTACGAATAAATATTTCTTTTTTAAACCATATTCTTTTCAGCATAGTTCATAATTTCATATTCCCATTTCTTCTTTTATATTTAAAGAGTGTTTTCGTGCGACTTTATTTATCCAATTTATTCATTTAGTGCTTATTCCCGCCTATTTTATTATTAGGCCCTTATTTCGTTAATTTTTTTAGCTCGCGGTTCTGGCTCGGATCCCGACATAGTTCATGGAATTTCCAGTAATAACGGAAATGTATTTACATGAGAATGTAAATTTTTTTAATGCGTTTTGACTTGAGTTGTATGTTAAGCCCTCCTATATGACTTAGAAGAACTTTACTTTATTGAGATGACTTCTTTTTATTTAAAAAACCCATTTGTAAGTATTTTGGGTACGAATACATAAAACAATTGGAAACGGGAAGGTTTCTAGTTCATACTAGATTTTTCGTAGCCTTTGTATTCAGTGCTATATTTTTTCCTGATTGTGTACTATCACTGTATGAACAGAGAAGCTTCTTTGATGTATAACTAGAAACTTTACGCAAATGAAAAGATCACAAATCTACATACTTTTGGGTTGTCAGATCACTAAAAAGCAATAAAAGCGTATTATTTTATCTCAAAATTTAAATAGAGGTTGGTTCCAAGAGATGATGTGAGAAGGAGCAGCATTTTTACCCACGGGACCTGATCTCGGTACACTGGGAGTGTCCTTTAGTTGGAGCTGAAGAAATGACTTGAGAATGAAAAACTAAAGAAATGGTCAAAACCAGTATATAATAGGAAAGATTGATAGATTTATAAGTCTCTGAAAAAAGCATATGAAATTCTATCTACAAGTCTACATATATTTTTCCAAAATAGACCTATGTAGGTAGTAGTGGAGAACTGGTTGGAAACTAAACTTTTAGATCGATTAGGTTTCGTGGTCCGATTGACCAAATAAATTCTTTTCATTTAATTAATATTTAAGTAAGGCAATCAGTGAGGGAAAAAGTCAGTGTCACGAGCGGGATTCGAAACCAAGACCTTTGGCTAAATACGCCGGTGCTCTACCACTTGAGTTATCGTGATTTCGATCCACTCGGACACCAACTTCCAATCTCAACCCCACCTTTTGAATTTTTTTATCTCAATCATTGCCTTACTTAAAGATTAATTCAAAAGAATTTATTTGGTCAATCGGACCACGAAACCTAATCGATTTAATAAGCAAAATAAAGTATACTTACTAATGCTCACCATTTCATTTGTTGCCGAGAGTCAAATAGATTACACGACATTTGAAAAATGACAAAAAGGAGGGAAAATTAAAATAACAGGAGGGGTTGAGAAGGGAGGTTAGTGTCTGAGTGGGTTCGAATCCCACTAGTGAGACTGACTTTTTATCTCAATCATTACCTTACTTAAAGATTAACTAATCTTTTAGGTTTATAATTTTTTCTTTTGACATTTGTCAAGTCGGTTAGTGTTTTTGTAGGCTTTATACTTTTCGTCTACACCTTTATGTGAAACAATAACTCTATGTAAAATTCCGAGTTTTATTCAAAAGCATTTTCTTATTTTATCTCACATTTTGATCATATAATATCTCATATTCTGACTAGCTAGACATACGTAATTTTTCATTACCCTAAAATATAAAAAGAAAAAATAATTTTTATGTAGCATTAAAACTGTCAAAATTTATAATAATTTACAATTAAATCCAGTTTATTAAAGTCAACTGTTTTTTTTTATATTGTACATAAACTAAACTACAAATAATATTTTAATAACCGTTTTGAATCAATTAATTAATAAAGCATGTTTACATAAAATAAAACCTAGATTAATGTATAAAGGCCAGGAACATTAAAGTCTTAACAAGTAAACAACAAACTCTGGGCTACAGAGATTTTTTGAATGTATAACATTTGATAGTTGTGCTGTTATATATTTTTTTCTTACATTATTAGAAAAATCTGAGTTAAGAATAATTAGATATAATAATAACTAGTATCCATTAAATAGCCCTGTTTGTTGAAAAAAATGTCAAATAAGTTAATAAAGTTGACGCTGTTATGGACTATTACAGAGTAGATAATTGATCGCATACATAATTAATACACATTGTCAACTGTCATGTTGTGAGAGTATGATTAATTAATGTAAAATCACACTGCATGAATGGGTTTCTATTTGGATGGAACAAACTACAACACAATTATAACAAAGGTTCAAGGCTTTAAGGGAAATCATTAAATAGGAAAATTTCCAACTGGGTTCCTACAAATGTTGCTTGCTAGTTTTCAACATGGTTTCATAACACAAATGATTAAGGAGGTTTTTAAACATATAATTCTTAAGACAGCAGACCGATTTTGTCACTTATTAATACTTACCCGGTCCGAAAACTAAAAGTAAAAAGAAATAACAACGATTAATTGTTATTTAAAGAATTTAGCTTAAAAAACAGTTCAGAAAGAAATAAACGATTTACCTGAATGATGTATTTATAAGTAACACTGTTAATTTTGATAATTCGCAGAACATTTAGACAATGTTTAACGAACAAAATTTACGCTATTTACTATGATCGATAATTGGTCGGATAATTCCCTTTTTTTATAAATCCCCAAACTCAACATTTCAATACAAGTAAAGTACAATCTATTATGTCAATATGTAATTTAATATAATTTTTGTCAGCTAATTGATAACAGTGCCATGGTGCAATATGATGCAACAAACAGTTTATGTTATATCGAGCTAATGTTTGCACAGTATTTTTTTTTCCGCTTGGGTGACCCTGGTAGGCCAATTATCGCTATTCGTTTTGCAGGGTAGAAAAGTGCGTGCTTCAGTGGTATTTTGGGAGAAAAAATCCCGTAAGGTTGTAGACATACAGCAGACATACACACCAGAAAAACCAATACTTAAACATTTAAAAATTCCTCTGATAATTTGGATTTATGACTGTTTCATTGTTTGTTTTCTGCAATTAAATGATTTGATTCCATGTAATCACATACATAAACCATGTAAGCTATCAATTATCAAATTAATAATTAATACCGTATTATACATTTCCAAATAGAAAATTTTATTCTATTTTGGAAAGAGATTAAGGTTTTTACCTTACGACAAACTCCCTTACCTTTACGTACCATCACTTAATCTCCCTCTATCAATCCATCTCTCTCTTTTTCTTTCTGTTTTTCTTTGTCAGTCTGTCACTCACTCGTTTTTTATTCTCTCTTTTTCCTCTCTTTCTCTCTCTTTCTCTCTCTCTCTCTCTCACACTTTTTCTATCTCTTATACAATACAAGAAAATAATATTTCTTTTTCTCTATAACATTTTAACCATGGTTCGTTTCACATTTCATTCATTTTTCAATTCATTCTCTATTGAGACTACTTTTAAACTCTTTTTCTTTCTTTCCCTATCTCTCTTTTTCTTCTCTTTCTTTCTCTCTCTCTCTCTCTCTCTCTCTCTCTCTCTCTCTCTCTCTCTCTCTCTCGATCTCTCTCTTTGTTTCCATATCTATTAATATTATAAGGTTAACGTTGGTACCTACGTTTTTAATATTCACTTTTTCCAACTTCATGGTTTAATTTAAACAGTCAATTTAGTCATTTATCTATTTATCTCTGCATTTCTCTATCTATACATTATCTCTATAGATCAATCGATTACTTCATTTATCTTATTATCTAGGTGCACATTTAACTTTTTGTACCTCTATAGCTAATTATTTTGCTTTCTAAGTACGTATCTGTCCTCATCCACCTCTATAACTACCTCCTTTGTTTGTTTTGGAGTTAATTAGTTTGTCTTAGAGTCAGACAGAGACAGAAGATTTAACGAGCCATGGATCGCGAACGCCATTACTGAACAACTTATTACATTTTAAGCCTTTGAACTCTAACTTGATGCTCTGTCGGTCGTTAATGATATTGGTTGAAAAGCGTTGTTATGCAATTATACTATTTAATAGTGGCTAAATTAAAATGAAACAATATTGTATACGGAATTCAATTTTAAAACAAATTTAAAGTTTAATTTGAACAATTTCCTTTTACAATTTGTTTTTCAAAACCGAAAAGTTTTCAGGATCGAAACCAAATTGGTGATCGTAATCGTACTAATTTGAATGTTTTTATTAAATCATATTTTCTCGTATAAGAAAGTGGTTTCATTTAAACGACTAACATCGTAAAATCTTTTCTAACTATAAAACGATTTTAAAGCATAACAGAGCTAAACGGGCAAATATATAATGTTTTTACCGTCTCTTAACCGTGGGTGTGCACCGAGAAAGGGAACTAAGTTTTAATTAATTCAGAAAGCAAGTGATGTAATTAATCGAATGAAAAGGAAGGATAACAAGCTCTTGAACCGAGCTAGCGACTTTGGAAACAAAACACCGACCCACTTGAACCTGTTTCTTTCTACTTTTTCTAGCCTCGAGGAATTGGTTTATAACAGGGCGGGAACAATTTTAGCAAAATGATGTAAGAAACAAAGGTTTTATGTTTCACCAGATCGGTGTCAGATAGGTATTTCTGAAAGAAAGTTGTCGGACTTATGTTACACAACGGCGTTGTTGAATGTTGTCGTTCAAATTGTCACTCGCAGCTATAGAAGGCAGTCTTATTTTTTCTCTCTTTCTCAATACCTTCACCTTTTCCCTTTCAACTTCCCACGCATTGTCAACGACATATCGCTATACCAAACTGTAACAATTTTAGACCTATACGAAAAATAAAATTTAATAAAAAAAAACGGCAAATACAGCAGTTTAAAAATTACCCAATCAAATGGAAGACGAAAAAATAAAATAAGTTAGCACTACCTTAATTTTGATTACTTCAACTTTTTAAATTGTTATTCGCAACTATTATTCCTATTATAATAAGCAAATCTTCTAAATTGTGTAAATAGTGTGGACTAAAATTGGAGAGTGGCACATTGGGGAATTCATTACTACATTCATTAGATTTCGTGGTCCGATTGACCAAATAACATCGGTAAATTAATTAATCTTTATGTTAGGTATGGGCTGAGATAAAAACGTCAGTGGCACGAGCGGGGTTCGAACCCACGACCTTCGGCTAAATACGCCGCTGCTCTTCCACTTGAGCTATCGTGTCTTAGATCCTCTCCAACTCCCCATGTCAACCTACAACCGTTCGAGTTTTCCCTCCGTTTTGCCATTTTTCCGAGTGGATCGAAATGACGATTGCTTAAGTGGTAGAGAAGCGGCGTATTTAGCCGAAGGTCGGGGTTCGAATCCCGCTCGTGACACTGACTTTTTTATCTCAGCCCATACCTTACATAAAGATCAATTAATTGACAATGTTATTTAGGCAATTGGACCACGAAATCAAATGAATTTAATAAGTAAAATGAAGTATATCTTCACTAAAGATCTCCGTGCCGTTTCATTTGTCGCCGAAAATCAAACAGATTACACAACATTTGAAAAATTGCAAAAAGGAGGGAAAATTCGAAAGGTGGGTTGAGCTGGGAAGTTGGTGTCTCAGTGGATTGAGGTCACGATAGCTCAAGTGGTAGATCATCGGCGTATTTAGCCGAAGGTCGTAGGTTCGAATCCCGCTCTTGACACTGACTTTTTTTATCTCAGCCCATACCTTATATATAAAGATTAATTAATTTAATAATTCATTACTGCTTTCGACAGTAGACAAATTGAAGTTACGTATAAATTTTTATTTATTTTCACACGTTATCAGTCAAATTCCAACATTGTTTTTCAGAAATTTGAAGATTTTTATTTCGAAAAAAAAACCTTTTTTAAAATGGCCTTGTGTGTCCACCATTGGATACCTTTCATAAAACAAGACATGTGCTCATTCCTTCGGTTGTCCAAATTTCGAGCTGATCTAATGAGATAATATATTTTTTAATGTTAATTAAACTGACTTGAGTAGAATAAATAAGAAGCTTATTCTTAACTAAATAATTAACATATTGACATATAATTAATAAATTATTTAACAAATAAATTATCAACAAATTAATCAACAAATAAAGAACATTTTATCTAATTTTAGTCCCACAGCTATATAAAAATTCTACTAGGAGCCGTCATCTTTGGAAAATTAACGATCTGTAGTTTATTGGTTTGGCAACTCTCTTTATTCAGTACAATCTGTCAGGGTACAATCTTCTCTCTTCAGAATATTTCATTATATTACAGTTCACAATAACATGTTTAATATCTTCTTCAATCTGGCATGCTCCACATAAATTAGTCCTTCTATTCTTTATTTTATGTAGGTACACCCTAAAAGAGTTAAGATTACGTATATCTATTTATTTATTTTCATTTATTACTGGCAACTATCTTACGTAAATTATCATTTAAATCAAAACAGTTATAGTTACTAATATTCTAACGTTTTCGCTAAATAATACATCACATTTTTAATAAAAGCCAATACGCTCGGAAATCTATGTCAATTTAAAATCGCACCTTTCGATAAGAAAAGCCATATTTTAAATTATTTTAATCTAGTATCATTTATTTCTAGGAACGCGACGAGGCGTCTGGTGATATGTATCTTTATCTTACTAAATATTTATACCTTTTATCCCATTCTTAGGAAGAATGGACTGGCATATTTTCTGCAGTCCCGCAACTACCACAGCACATTATAAATACTGTTTTATAATATTTATCGGTCGGAAATCGATTCTTAAATTTAGACAAAATGAAATAATATTCATAAAAACATGTGGTTTTCTTTGGTCCACAGTAAACATATCGACCAAAGTAAAAAATTATTCAAAAACACCCTACATAAAGTTAAAAAAAAAACATTTTATAACAGTTTAAATATAATAATTTTGTACAACATTACTTTGTCTATAAGAGTTTCAATGGTAAGTTGTCAGTCAATACTGTTTTGTTATTAGTGATAGATATTTTTGAACCGCTCTACAAAAAAAGTTGATATGTAAAGTGTTTGTTGACAGCGTGTGCTTGTTTTTTATACAAGTTGTTTGGTAAGTTTAACAGGGAGATTTTTTCCTACTCAGGAAAGCCGGTACCAACAAGCTTAACGCTTTAATGAAAAATTAATCATTGTGTACCATACACGAATCTGCTATCGTATGAAAGTGTGCTTTGAATACATAGGATCCCTTTTTTTTCCAATCCCTTTGACAAATTTTTGAGTGACTGTTTTATTTCTTCTATATTGTGGTATAAAATCTAGATAAAAGCGAGAATTCAAAGCGGAATACAACGAATGAAATTCTAACCAAACGGAATTAATAATACCCAAATACTATTGATACACTCAAAGATAATAAAAAAAATGGACCCTGATATTTTGTTATTTATTTCCTACGTTTTACTTTTTTTTGTTTTATGAATTACAACATGAGCCAACAATTTGGTCAGACTTTTATTAATTGCGGGTTTGTCATATTCAGTTTATTTTTAATGCTTTTCGGTACAGCGATTTTTTATTAATTAAATAATTTGATTATTGATCAATTATTCAGAAATCGTGAGATGCGTCTTTGATTGAATATAAAAAATATATTTTGAATTGTATAAATTCACTTTTCCACATCCTAAATGTGTTTGTTAAATGTAAACAATGTTTGTAAATCCCAGGCCCT
The DNA here is from genome assembly GCF_000648675.2 of Cimex lectularius. Taxonomy (NCBI): domain Eukaryota; kingdom Metazoa; phylum Arthropoda; class Insecta; order Hemiptera; family Cimicidae; genus Cimex; species Cimex lectularius. The sequence goes on from NW_019393219.1 coordinate 100,844, forward strand.
GAAGATGATCTCAATAAAGATCGAAACGTTGGCACGATAACGAAAATGTTTTTCTGAAACCTACATCACACCAGACCGCATCTCACGATTTCTGAATAATTATCGATTAACGGTCACTAATCACCACACATTATTGATAAACTTGTATCCAATAAACAAAAAACGTATGTATAGTATTTACTTACCGTTAATTAATGATTGATGACCTCTAAATAATCATAAACAAAAACTATATTATCACGATTAAAATTACGAAGTGGCCGTAAGAAAATGTGTTGCGACTAAATAGTTGCCTCTTTTTTCTGTTCCGTAAATTTTTAACTGTAAATTATTTGACAATTTTAAAGTTCTAACAATATTCCATAAATTGGGAAAGGGATTAATTGACAGGGTCTTACTAGTCTCTCTCTCTATTACTGGTTTTCTCAAACACTAGTTCTGGCTATTTCTTCAAACAAGGAAAAAGTATTATATTAAGTATATAACTAATTTTTAAGCTTACATTCCACATTTAATTACATTAATAATTATAGTTTTTTTATGTATTAAATAGTTATAAAATGAACTTAGCCACAATGGTGAAGAGGAAGGAAGGGTGTATGGAAATACACTCTAACACCATAAAAACAGGACACTCGTATTTTTTAGTTTATTTCAAACTATATGAATTTTTATGGATACATTAATTACGTCACATTTATTTTAATCTGGGCCAAATTAAACGAGATTTGAAGTTTATGAGTTAAAAAAAATTATTTGGTTTTGATGGTTTGAAAGAAAATTCATTAAAACACCGGAAAATAATTTACTGTTAGAAAAGTGTGGTGATTACTGACCGTTAATCGATAATTATTCAGTTAGTTAATCGTGAGTTGCGGTCTGGAGCGATGTAGGTTTCAGAAAAACATTTTTTTTGGCACGATATAGAAAATGTTTTTCTGAAACCTACATCACACCAGACCGCATCTCACGATTTCTGAATAATTTACTGTTAGATTAAACTTTAACTGACGATTTATGCGAAAACCATACCGACACTAATCTGTAAAGAGAACAACCCCCATTATTCAAGTGAACATGCTTGATGCTGATTTGGGAATAGTCGCCTTAGAATTCTATGTTTCTTTAGTAATTGAAAACCTGATGCGGACGTGCGATACCAATCGATATAAGTAAAGATCGAGTTTTTTTTAGATACCGAGTACTTTTGGTATCGAATATTGTCATTCGATACAAGTACTGTATCGAGTACTTTTTGTAGTATCGGTAAAAATATTCAAATAGATTTTTCATCGAGTGTTCAAATAATATTGAATTGTTATTTTCTGTTCGAAACTTACCGTTCATCGAACTGGGAGTTCGCTAGTTACTACAACCGGCAAAATGGCACCATCCTCTCTTACACAGATGGATCTAGACACAAGAAGGTACGGGGGCAGGAGTATTTGGTCCCGAACCAAATACTCAGAACCCATGGGAAAACACACCAGTATCTTCCAAGCTGAGATTCATGCAATTGAAAGATGTACCCAATTCAATCTACGTAAACGGTACAAAAATAAGAATATAGCTGTGATGTCAGATAGCCAAGCAGCCATCAAAGCACTAAGCTCAACTATCGTTAGTTCAAGGATGGTGCTGAACTGCAAAACCAAATTAAACATATTAGGTGTGCAGAATAAAGTCAGCCTCTGCTGAGTCTCAGGACACATGGGAGTAGAAGGCAACGAGAAAGCGGACACCCTTGCAAGGAAAAGGGCAGCCATTCGTTGATAGGTCCCGAACCCTTCTGTGGCATAGGAATCCACACTATTACCGAATATCTCAGACAGAAGGACAAAAAGAAAATGAAGGAACAATGGAATTCACTCACTGGACATAAACAATCCAAGAATCTTTTAACCAATTTTGGTAAGAAAGAAATCACAGAATGTGTCAAAGGAAGTAGGAACAGACTGCGCATCCTAACAGGTTCCTAACAAGACACTGCAGATTAAATGGTCACTTAAAGAAAATTGGAACAATCTAAGATGGCACATGCAGATTCTGCAAGGAGGCAGAAGAGTAACAAACACATTTACTTACAAACTGCGGAGCTACATTAGCCCGCAGGAGGAAATGTTTTGGGATGTATAATGTTACCATAGAAGAGCTTCAACCACTGAAACCGGGCCTATTAATCAAGTTTCTTGATGAAATAGGACTCACCGATGTGTTTTAGGCAGAGAACGGGGGATACAATAGCTCTTAAAGGGCGCAGTATACCATGAAAAATTACATCTACATCTACAACCGGCATGTATCGGCTGATGTCAGACAAAATTTCCATGTGTATTTTTAGTTTTAAAGTTTATTATTAAATCCTTTAGTGTTAAAGAGAACAACCCCCATTATTCAAGTGAACATGCTTGATGCTGATTTGGGAATAGTCGCCTTAGAATTCTATGTTTCTTTAGTAATTGAAAACCTGATGCGGACGTGCGATACCAATCGATATAAGTAAAGATCGAGTTTTTTTTAGATACCGAGTACTTTTGGTATCGAATATTGTCATTCGAAACAAGTACTTTATCGAATACGTTTTGTAATATCGGAAAATATACTCAAATCGATTTTTCTTTGAATGTTCAAGTAATATTGAATTGTTTTTTACTGTTCGAATTACCTCTCATCAAACTGGGAATGTGTCAACAAAGTTAATCTAGGTTTCGAATTGGTAGGTGGTAACTCATAATTCTTTCCCGCGTCGCACCTTGCACTTTCAATTTCAGTGATTTCTTATAAAATGCTTTTGTCTTCAAGTATCTAAAAACTGTTCGCCTTCCTACTGATAGGTATATACCAAAACATGTCTCCTCTCAAAAGTAAGGCTTGCGGTTATTTTACTAAGAACACTGAATCGTCGGCTTCTTGTAAACTATGCGGGAATACGTCTAATCTTTTCAAACATTTTCCGTTGATCAATTTTTTTCAAAACTCGTTAAAGATAAAATTGAAATATCCATTTTGTTGAAATATGTTGACAGCTTTTCCTTGTTCTTACATACGTGCCCACTGAATGAAAAAATACACTTAAAAATATGAAAAAACTGCAAATTTCTGTATATTTAAACGCGTGAGCGTATTTAACCCACAAATCGATGGTAAGTAAGTTGATCATTTATGAATAAAAGACAAAGTATTTATTAAGTACTCGTTAGTAACGAATAATTTCTGGGGATACTTGAGTAGTATCGAATATATTTTTCGGTACTAGTATCGAGTACTGGTATCTAATATTTGCTGGTATCTCACGTCACTACGTCAAGAGACTAGGCTATTCCCTCGAAGCCTCCTGATGACTTTTTTAGAGCTCACCCTTACATTACGGACAGCTTGGAGTTGACTACCTTGAAGTAGCCGTTAAATGACGGTTCCCAAGAACGCTAAGAGTAATAAAACGGTCGTCTCTACCCGTCGACATCGTGGATTGGCTATGTAACAGAACGATATCTTCTTGACTTAAGACCATTAAATCATCTTAGATATGAATCCTCTTGTAAAGAAAAATCAATAGAAATTTTAATTACTTCAAAACTTAAAATATTGCTTTATGAAACCAAGTTTGTCCACATTTTCAATAAGAGCATTCATTTTTCTTGGGGCCTTCAAATATTCGAAGCGGCCTGAAAGTTCGTCTCAGAATGCCTTGCATCCATACCTAATAGTGGATACTGCAGGTTATAAGAAATTAAATTTTTACCGTTCGTGGTCCGATTGACCAAATAACAAATTTTTCAATTCATTAACCTTTATATAAGGCATTGATTGAGATAAAGCGTCAGTGTCACGAGCGGGATTCGAACCCAGGACCCTCGGATAAATACGCCGCTTCTCTATCACTTGAACAATCGTGACTTCGATCCACTCGGACACCAACTTCCTATCTCTAATGAATTTAAGAAGTAAAATAATGTATAACTTTACGAAAGCTCTCCGTGGCCATTTCATTTGTCGCCGACAATCGAATAAATTACACGACATTTGAAAAATGCCCAAAAGGAGGGAAAATTCTTAAGGTGGGGTTGAGATGGTAGAGGAGCGGCGTATTTATCCGAGGGTCGGGGGTTCCAATCCCGCTCGTGATACTGAATTTTTTATCTCAACCAATGTCTTATATAAAGATTAATTAATGGATAAGAAATTAATTTAAAACTATCACTTTTTCATGTTGTGTCGGTAGTGCGCTATTACATATTTACAGTGTCGGGTAAATATTTTTTTCTCATACCTGGTACCTGATTTACTGGCTTAAATGTGAGGAGATTTTTTGTGAGGAAATGTCTGATTATGATATAAACTGGAATTCTTTCCTGCTTACATAGGTGCCAGTTCTGCAGTATAAAGTCTCTTTTTGTTCTGTAACGTCAGTTTAGAATGTCTGTCTAGTGGAAACAAAATATACAAGGAAATAAACGAAATTCTTTAGAAACTTCATTTTATATGAATTTATTTTAGAACAAAACATTATCTAATCCTCTTAGTCTAGTTAATAATTTAAAAAATCCTATATTTTCTATAGTATTTTATTTTATTATATCGTAAGAGAAAAATCAGTTATTGATACATGAAAGGAAAACAATTAATAATTAGCTATAATGCAAAAAAATAATAAAATAAACTAAAGAGTGGAAAGATATTTCTACAAATAAAATAGAAAAACCAGTGCAAAATTCGTAATTAATTAAATGATCATCAGACAAAGCTGTTAGGAAAGAACGAACCAATGCCGACACTGATTTATGCATAAGATGGTAAAATTATATAATAATATGTAATATAATAATTACATTATATATTATAATTATATAAGAACGAATTAATACCGACACTGATTTATGTATAAGATGGTAAAATTATATAATAATATGTAATTTAATNACAATTTTTTTTGGCCCCTGGTTTTCACCATTACAAAGTACTATATATAACAATTATATAATAAATAAATAACGTTTGAAAAAAAACCTTTGTCACCGCAATACATTGCTAGCCTGTATAATACGGGCGACAAGTGACGTTAAAAAAATGGGGCAAAAAAGAAAACAAGTTGGGTAAAACTATCTGATTGTCGCAGGACCAAGTCTATCCGTTATCTGGGGAATTGTCAATCCCACGCTCGGGGATGTAGGCTTCTCGTTATCTTATCCGGACCCTCTTACACATTGCAAAGTCAATCTTTTACGGTGAAATATACGGATTTGATTCTGACGGGGGTTTCGACACGATAAATAATTTGTTTTTGTTTTTTTAGGGAAATACGAAAATTCACACAACCTTACAATTTTGTGTAATCTGATATAAAATACCACTCACTTTCACAATTTAACAGTTTGCCTAATAATCAACGATATTTTGTTCCTTGGATTAAATGATATATATACATGGCTTAAATATTAAGCGTACAGTTAGTAAAATAATTATAATCAATATACTATTATGTATAATAAAAATGTAATCAATCGAATTTATTTCGAGTTATATCTCAAAATTTATCAAGTATTTGATATTTCTAAATGTTTTAATGTTTTTATAGGTTTACTTATATTTCACCTGACATGTTTTTGTTACTGTGTGTGTTACAATAATATACAATACTAAAAATTTGGCGTCCTAATAAAACTGTCAAAAAAAAGAAAAAAAAAAGGAAATTTAGTAAATACAATTACACCTATATTCTATTCATCGCAATAATCATTGAACAAATCTGTCCCTATTACAACATTAAGTTTTTTATGTGTTTTAATGCAAATGCGTTTAGTGACCGTTAGTTAATGATTATTTGGAGAGAGTGAGATGCGGTCTGGTGTGACGTAGGTTTTAGAAAAACATTTTCTTTGTCGTGCCGACGTGTCGAACTTTATTGACATCATCTTTTTTTCACATCCTACATGTACTTGTAAAATGTAAACAATGTTTATAGATCCTCGTCCCCTGAAGATGATCTCAATAAAGATCGAAACGTTGGCACGAAAAAGAAAATGTTTTTCTAAAACCTGCGTCACACCAGACCGCATCTCACTCTCTCTAAATAATTATGTGTTTTAAGTTTTTATGTGTTTATCAAAACGACTTTTTTTATGTTTACAACATAAAATGCGAGCTTGATTTTTTTCTAGTGAAGATTTGATCTTTCTTTATTTATTGTTAAAATGATTACCATTATTTCATTTTATTTTATTTTTAATTTCTGATCCTTGGTGCTAAGTCATATTCCTTAGATTTTTAAATACTGATACCTCTCCATGTTACTTCTGTTATCAAGTCTTGCTAACCTCGCTATACATGTCTGTTAGGGATTTTTCCATGTTTACTGTAGGGTCTGTGCATTTCTGTCAAGTAAAGCCGCATTTACATTATGAATTGCATGTATCTTTGAACCCCCACCATTGGAGGAATAATTCTATGCTGTTTATTATTGTTCCGGCCAGACTTTGTGATCGTCGGCCCTTTTTCTGTTCAATTGGTTGTATTTTGAAAAGTGAACACTTGAAGGAACTGTTGTCACTCCTTGGCTTTATGATTTTTTTAAGTGTTAAATGTGTTATGTTTGTATTTTTTTGGAGTATGTCCATTTTTTTAGTTACGATTATTTTGTTATAGGAAGATGGTCATCTATGTGTGCTATTTTTTATATTATTTTTACCGATTCCGACGGTCTTTTTTTTTTGGTTAAATTGTTTTTAAGTTTTATCTAGCAGTCAAGGTCTCTAAAAGCTAAAAATGTTTTGCATCATTTAAAGAACGTTTGTAAAAATTACGGTGTAATTATCAGTTATGAATTATATCTGTCAATTTATGATGTTTGGTTTTAATTGTGTAATCACATTTTGTAAAAATTTAACCTACAATTAAATTTTTGAACTTGTTCTTTTAGAAAAATGATAATGTTTATAACTAACATTAATAAATTAAAAACACTAACTGAGCATTTTTAACGATCTTAGATTGCATTTTTATAGAAATGTTCTAGTATAATTTAATGTAAGCCCAGTTAATTATTAACCTCATAATACTTACACAATTACTTGTCTCAATCATCATTTATAATGAATACAAGCCAAGATTTGGAAAATAAAATCATAAGTAAAGATGAAAACATATTTATAATAAATAATAAATGTAATCGACATACCTGTTTGAATTCTTTCCTGAAGTTGTCATTGAGCCAGGCATAGAGTATTGGATTGTAGCATGTCGACGACATAGCGATAGCGTGGCCGAGAAAGAAACACAGATTGTAGTACTGCCAGAGGCCAGTGGGAATATGTATGTCGTTGAGGAGGTTGATAAGGTTGAGGGGAAGCCAAGAGACACCGAAGATCGTCACCATGGCAATGAGCATCCTGTTCGTCCGCCTTTTCCTCTCACGATCGGCTTCTTCTTTCCTGCTCGTCTTCGCTCCGGGTTTACTCCGAGCCCTGTCGTTCAGTTTGACCGAGACTCGGACGTAGCAGAACGAGATGACCAGGAATGGAATGACGAACTGGAGTATCATTGTCATGCCTCCGAACGTCTGCAAGCATAAAAATCAAACCGTCAACAAACAAAACAAAACAAAAATATCATCGAAGTAGTTTTGCCCTCAATTAGAAAACTCGGAGAATAAAGGAACAAAATGGGAAACTGTATCTCTCTTCCCAACTCCCGAGATATACCCTTGAGCCCTCAGCCCAAGAGGGGATTACTCAGCAACAGGGGATTATGCTAAGATGTTGAAGCAACCAATCCCTTTCCACCCTGTTCCATGAAATCCGTTGTATCCGGCCAGAAATCAACTGGACAAATTGAAAAATGCTATCGAAATACGCTGCAGGTCGATTTTGTTTGTTCGTGACAACTTGGCATTTACGCCAGAAACGAAGTTTTGAAAACAAAGTCTTTCCACGAGATACCCTAATTCACGAAAGACGTCTGATTGTCGATCGTTAAACGGGATTCTTCGGCCAAATGGGAGTATTTACACAACCAGTTTACGACAGGCTTATACTTAAACATTTTTAAAACAAAATATATTCTCTTTAAACAGAAAATTACTATTCCTAAACAAAACCGTTTAATTTAACGTCGAATTATATCGTAAATTAAGCAATGTACACACAATCTATATAGAAGTAAACAGACATTATATGAAAAAGAAAAAGAAAGAAAGATAGATAGATAGATAGACAGATAGAGAGAGAGGGAGAGAGAGTGAGTAGTGGGAAGGGAATAGAAGAAGAGAGTAAAGTAAATGTGTGGTTAGAAGGAGAAAGTGAGAGTGATAGAGTGAGAAAGAGAGAGAGTGTGTAAGAGAGAGTGGGAGTGAAAGAGAGAGTGAGAGTGTGAGAAAGAGAGAGAGAGAGAAAGAGAGAGAGAGATAGAGTGAGAGAGAGAAGAGAGTGAGTGAGAGTTAAAAATAGGTCAGAAAAGTAGAAAGAACGAGAGAGGGAGTACATGGTGAGAGAGAGAGAATGAAAGATTGAGAGATAGATAGATATGGAAAATGTGAGAGAAATAGAGATAGAGAGCAAGAGAGATAGGATTTTGTGAATTTAATAAAGATCGTATGTGTGAGTGAGGAATTAATAGAAAATGAGGGGAAAAGATAAAAAGTGTAGGAGTAATGTATGATAAAAACGTCAGAGGTAACGGAACTTATTATGAGAAGAAAAATTCACGAGTTTATTGAAAAATGTATGAGAAAGGCCTTAAATTTACGTCATGCTTATCCAATATTATTAACATTATATTAACTATGATAAACATCAACATTGAATGAGAAGACGTTTTTTAATTAGCTGATTCACCGTTTCTGTAGATCTGTTAACGTTTTTTCCGCAGTACCGAAATATGATGAAATTTCTATTATTGTGTTTTTAGCTCATAGATCGCTAAAACATGACTTAAACAAATTGAAAAAGAAACTAATTAATGGAGGAACTAGAAGGAGGGAGAAAGAAAAAACGAACGAATTCAATAATTTTTAATGTAATAAATTCATTCTACTGTAGCCAAAGTACGATACATTATCTATCAATTCATATTAGTGGTATGACCTTTACCGATTACCCCCCCTCCCAATCACTACATCATCCTGTCATCATCATTTAATAATTCCTTCGGTTTCTGATACCAAAATATTCTGGCATTAACGTCAGCAGGGCTGCAACATGATGTATTTATTTGCCATGTAAATTATTTTTATTTTAACAGACAAGGATTAAGATACAGTATGTTTTCTTCATTTTGTTATTTAACAGTCCTAAAAATTGGATTAAGTAAAGTTAGAAAGTTTTACTTTTTTAAATTTAGTTTTCCTACAAGTCTTTTATGTAACTTTTATTAAATCGAATTAATTGTTTAATAATAACAATATTACAATTATTAATGTTATTAATTGAGCCGTCAGTTTTTAAGTGGTTTCTTATTTCAACAAAGACCTATGAATTTTGAATTTAACAGTTTGGCTTAATGCGATGCGGCCCCTCATACTTCACGGACGTCCGCCAGGTCCAGGAAATATTCATTAAAGTGAAATGGCAAGGGAATATTTATTACATAAATTATCAAACCTGAGGGAGTCGCAAGACCCGTGAATATTTCAATTAATGGTTGTTTTGAACCCTGAAATCCCACTACGCTCTAAAAGAGAAAAACAACGTAAATAATGAGTAAACATCCCTTCGAGGATATTTAGATCATATTAACACCTAAACTTTTGTCCATTCTATTTTAGTCCAAGTATGAAAAATTATTCCAGGATATTATGGAGTTTGCCAAATTGTGACTTGAGAGGCCCTGAGGTTATTTTGAGTTTAAAGGACAGTGAGTGATTTTCTTCTTCTTTTAAACAGTTCAATGGTTCCGGTAAAATTACGTCGTCAGTTTGAGCATACACACCCAGAACCCCGGGAGAAACTAACTTATATTTTTATGAGGAAGCGCACAGAACTAGCTGTTCGTTAAATCTTCATTAAAACTCATCTAAAAAGTGTTAATGAAAACTAACTAAAAGCGTCATACTTGATAAGTTATCGGGTAGCACAGCTCACACCATGGCTGAAAACCTCATAATACCGTGTGCTAACCTTGCATCGTTGACGAAAAAGCAGTAATACTTACATACTCAGGATGTTTCGAGGAGGATCTTCTTTTGTGCAAACCTTAATCTGCGAATGCAACAGACACCAAAATATTACGTCTATTGAACCATTTTTTTTTTTCAAATAAACAAAATTCCATGGTCTAATGACATTGACGTGTGCACAGATGGTGAAAAAGCTAAGACTGATCGAATGATCGGCTTAATTACAAAAATAAAAGATAAATCGAACGATTCCAGCAGCAGTTGTTGTGTTCTCCTCAGACAAGCTTTAAACATAAAACAAATACCAGTTTCTTTTAAGAAAGTTTTGGATGAGTCTGTTCAAATTACTAATTATATCGCGGCCATTAAAGTTAGGACTTTTCACAATAATATGTGACGATATGAGAATCATTCATCATTCCTTGCTTCTTTACACATGAGTGAGTGGCTGCCTCGTGGGAAAGCAGTTTTACGATTATAGGAATTCTGAAGTCTTATCTCGGTTGATGTACAATGTTAAATTGGCAACCTTTTTCGAGATAAAAAATGGCGATAGTGCTGGAGTATTTATCAGATATTTTATTGAAAATGAATGAGATGAGTCTTTTTTTGCAAAGCAAGAGTATCACAACTTTTGATGTTAATAACAAAGTTCGCGTCTTTAAAAGAAAAATCCAGTTTTGTGTTGAATCTGTAGAAGGAAGAGGTAAAGGGTTTTCCTGTGTTAAATGATCTTTTAAAAGAAACCAAACTGTAGCTTACGAACAGCACGTTGATTGCTGCAGTATGTGAACACTTTCAAAGTAAGGAGATGTCCTTTGAGCACTACTTCCCAGCAGAACGAGATCAATGCTGCACGGCAATGAATGGGTGGTCAAACCCATGGGTGGTTTCCTTTTACGACAAAGCGAACCAGTCTATTTTCAAATGAATACGAATGTTTGACAGGACATTATTTCAGACTCCATGTTGAAATGTACACTATTCCATAATTAACCTCTCGGCTCCGTATAGAAAACAAAAAATTTCAACACTTCTTTGAACAAGTAAAGCTTTTACCTCTTTCATTTGCCCCAACTTGCCTCTACCAATCAGGATTTTCCATCTATGGCATTTGTTCCACCGAAAGTAAATAGTGAAACTGTCTAGATGCTGAACCCGACATTTGGCTGTAGCTCTAGCAAAAATTATACCCAAATTATCCAAATTATGCAGGCTAAACCAACTCACTTTTCACTATAATTTATTAATCATTAATGTTAAAATTATTTTTTAATTTGGCTCGAATTTGAACTACCTATGATTCTGTTCTGTCCAATTTGATTTTGGTGTTCCGGATTTTGTAAATAAAATTAATTGTGTCAATCTTGTTGTGTGGACATCAGTTTGTGTTCAAATTGATATTCCACTTCATCACCTAATTAAGAATGGTCTGCTTAATTTATAAAACTTTAGTTGACTACATACTATACTATAAGTAGCTAACTTTATATATTTCTCTGCGAGAGAGGGGTCCGCCTTCGATTTTGTTCTGTGAAAAGTGTCTGCTGGCTAAAAAGTTTAGGAAGCCTTTCTATATATAATGATATGGGAACAAAATATGTTCATTAAGTTTTATAGGTTAATTTCGAAGTAAAATTTTACCTTTAGAGAAATTTAGCACTCTTTTTTCCATAAAATGTAGGATATAAAAATGAAAAGATGTTTGGTGGTTTGACATTAGAAAAATGTGAACTATTTATTTGTTTGTTCCATATAGAACCATATATTTTGCATTTACATATTACCTGTTCGGTTTATTTGCACATTTCTGCAGAAACACTCTATTTTTCTTAAAACATACATACTTTTTTCAAAGCGTTTTACAAAATGAAATTTAATTTAATAAATTTTATTATCCGTCAAACGTTTCCCAGCAGTGGACAATTTATGATAAATTGAAATCGTCGTAGATCATTGAAAGTGCCAGACCGGAAATTCAACCGAGATTCAAGTACATAACACATGAGTTTCGGGCCCCAAGCTAACGCCATATAAATCGTTCTGTAACTTGAAGTAAACCACATACATTTGCATCAGCTAAATTGTTCAAGAATTGCAATTTGTTTGGAATAGCAACACAGGAGAAATTAAATATATAACTGTATGTGACTCTGGAGTTCGACTAAAATCCATTTGGGAAACATATATGCACCCTCTTTTACGATCATGTATATACATAAAACTTTCATTGCGGGCTTCCAGCTCCCTGGAAACTAGATTTGTTTATTATAAAACCCAAGGACAATTTATTTATCAAAACAATTATTAAAGGTTTACACTATCATATTTCAGTTACTGTAACATACTTAACAACACAAAAAATATTTAATAATTACCTTTGGTTGTGGTTTTACCAAACAAAAGCAATACGAAACACTCTCTCAATACAATTATTTTATCGGCAATATGGAATTATTAACACTAATCCGTCTTATTTAAAATTGTTGGTTAATTTCAGATAAAATTTCTAAATCTTCTTTTTAATAGTAAAGTAAAAACGTTATTTATAACCATTTACTTTAGACGTTTCGTGAATTTACACCCATTATCAATCTAAATTATTTATAAAAATACATAAGCATAACATTGATATTCATATGTTCCAACAATGTATTAAAAGCTTACCTTAAATAGTATTATAATAATAATTTCCTATGTCCATATTGTATTTAAAAATGTATGACAATCTTGATTCTGTAATTTAAGTTTATTTTTATACTTGTTTGTACTATTTTTAAGGAATATTTAAAAGAAAAAGAATAAACAATTAATTCCTGACAGGCCGCATTCCAATACAGTATACAAGGTAAATTTTTAATAAATTGATGTAAAATATGTGTATTAATGTCAGGCTTATGTAATTTTATAAATAATCTAGATTCCTGATGATGGGTGTAAAATTCCCTTAACAACCAAAGTAAAAGTTAATAAATAATTTATTTACGTTATTTTTTAAAAAACACAAGGAAATTTTACCTGAGATTAACCAACAAATTTTGTTAAAAAGTACTATAATCAGGAATGTTTTGTTTAGTTCAACGTAAAATCACATAAACGGCGCATTGGGCCAACACTTTGAAAATACTAGAGGGAGTTGCGGGTTTAGCCTACTCAGATTAGTTTTAACGATTTGGCGTACAAAGATTTTTGATTAATTAAATATTTTGCGAACTGATAAATTTGTAATCATTATTATGAATACTCATTGTCTTAAATAACATAACCCACTAACGAATCTGATGGTGAAAAATAAATAGCGGGAACGAAGAATGGAAGGGCATAACGTTATGTTTTGTGCAATTGAGATTAATCAGTAGAAAAGTTAATAAAGAAAGTAAACAAAGCATTATTTACTGTCTATATTGACTACGAGAGCTCCTAATAACTAGAGACGTGCGATACCCGAAAATATTCGATACCACTACTCGATCGCAAGATATATTCGATACCACTCACATAGAGACAGAAATTATTCGATCCTAATGAGTACTTATTCGATTATTCATAAATGATCAACTTACTATTGTGAACTTTTGTTAAAATACGGTCATGCGTTAAAATAATCAAGAAATTGCATTTTTTTTTCATTTGTAAGTATGTTTTCATATAGTGGGTACGTTGGTCGCTAAGAACAAGGAAGAGCTGCCAACACTTTTCAGCATAATTGATATTTTAATTTTATCGTTATCGAATTTTGAGAAAATAGATCAACGGGTGTTTGGTTTTCAAATGTTTGAAAAGGTAAGACGTTTTCTCACTGTATTCCCCAGAGTTTACTAGGTGCCAATGATTCAGTTTTCTTAGTAAAATAACCTCATGCCTTACCTTTGGGAGGAGACATGATTAGGTATGTATTAACGGAAATCGAACACATTTTAGCGGCTTGAAGACAAAAACATTTTATAAAAAATTACTGAAATTGTAAGTGCGAGGTGCGATGCGGGAAAGAATTATGAGTTACCACAATTTTCAGCAGGTTACCAACCAATAATTAAAAATCTAGATTAACTTTGTTGACACATTCCAAGTTTGATGAGAGGTAATTCGAACGGTAAAAAACAATTCAATATTACTTGAACACTCAAAGAAAAATCGATTTGAGTATATTTTCCGATACTACAAAACGTATTCGATAAAGTACTTGTTTCGAATGACAATATTCGATACCAAAAGTACTCGGTATCGAAAGAAAATATTCAATACTTTACTTATATCAATTGGTATCGAGCATCACTATTGTAACAAATGTCGAAAGATAAAGGATTTAATAATAAACTTTAAATCTAAAAATACACATGGAAATTTTGTCTGACATCAACCAAGAAATTTGTATAAAAAAACTAAAATCAGTAACATAAGTTAGTTTTGTTTATTTCAACATAAAACCACATAAACGGCGCATCGGGCCAACACTTTGAAAATACTAGGGGGAGTTCCGGGTTAAGCCTGTTCACTTTAGTTTTAACGATTTGGCGTACAAAGATTTTTAATTAATTAAACATTTTGATAATTGATAAACTTGTATTCATTATTATGAATAATCATTGTCTTAAATAACATAACCACCTGACGAATCTGATGGTGAAGAATAAGTAGCGAGACGGCAGTATGGAATGCCATAATGCTACGTTTTGTGCAAATCAAAACGAAAGTTCATAAAGAAAGTAAACATAACATTATTTACTGTTTATATTGATTACGATAGCTCGTAATTGCCTGTAACGATGTAGAAAGGTAAAGGATTTAATTATAAACTTTAAAGCGTTGTTAAATTTTATGATTTTAAAATAAATAATGTATTTACTTTATTATTAAAAAAATTCATGGAAATTTTGTCTGACATCAACCAACAAATTTGTATAAAAAAACTATAATCAGTAACATAAGAGTGTTTTGTTTAGTTCAACGTAAAATCACATAAAACGCGCATTGGACCAACACTTTGAAAATACTAGGGGGAGTTGCGGGTTTAGCCTATTCAGGTTAGTTTTAATGATTTTAGGTAGAACGATATTTTTATTAATTAAATACTTTGATAATAGATAAACTTGTACTCGTTCTTATGAATAATCAGTGTCTTAAATAACATAATCTTAAACTCAGCTAAGCTGCCGGGTTTTTGGCCAAGCCGGGCAAGCCCCTGATCCTGAAAAACAAGTAAACCGACAAGAGGGCCCAAGTTTTCCCAAGGATTGAAGGGCGTAATGCTACTTTTTATATAAATTAGATTAATCAGTACAAAAGTTAATAAAGAAAGTAAACAACATTATTTACTGTTTATATTCACTACGCTAGCTCTTAATTAACTGTAACTAATGTAGAAAGATAATGGATTTAATTTTAAACTAAATAAATTTAGTTGTGTGTTAATTTTCTTCATCAATGCACAAATATGATAATATTTTATAATTTTTTGGCAATTAAACAATAATATAATACGATTTTTGATATTGTTGCTTGAAAAATAACTATAAAAATGTTTCCAGCCACATAAGCGATGGGAAAGGTGAAAAAAACAAGAAAATAAATGGGGTGTGAAAAAGAAAACGGGACGCCTGTCCGTGACCTGTTTTTATTCGCCGACCTTAAAACTAACGAATCACAAATACGGATCTGTGAACACTGAATTGTGCTTGCCTATGAATAATTCAATACTCCATTTTGTTTTAATTTATTTTCCGCAATTATTAGTATAAAAATTTTGTTAATATAAACTATTTTTTATTTAACTATATTTCGCCGCAGTTGATGAAATTAAATGAAATAAAGCTATCTTTACGACTCCAAATGGGTAAAAAATCCGTCTGGTTGATAGCGCTTTGGTTTAAAAAATAAATTTCAAAATTTTAGCATCTGATATTCTGCTAAATCAACAAATTCATATAAATGGAGATAGGTAGGTAGGCAGAAAGTTACAGAATAAAAAGAAGAAAATTATTTTATTAAGAAATAAAATATATAGAAGAGATAATAAATATAGTGTTTACATAAATTTTATTTACATAACTGGATAATGGGTTTAGACTGTCACACGCCATATCGTTCTCAAATAATCCTTGGTGGTCGGTATTCTGATTTTGATAGTCGGTTAAAGTTCCTTTTAGAGATGTCGATTTGGGTTACTGAAGGAAATATTGTTCATACATCCTGGCGACTGATAAATCCAAGTTCACCACGAATTGTATTCTCAATAATTGTAATTTTCGAAATTAAGCATCTGAAAACACCCGAGTCATGTATCCATGTCATAAACGAGTCGTTCATTTTCTAAGCCATAACTTTGTTATTATCCTACCAATTTAAAATCTGATTGCGCCATCATTCCAGCGTGAAAAATCCTTTCAAAATGGACATAAAACGTATACGTTCTCATTGCAAATTTCCTGCTGTGAAGAACCCGACAGTAAATATTAAAAAAAGGGGTAACAATTTAAAACTAGATTAAAAATAAGAAATCCGTATTTCTTGGTTTTTCGTCAACGTTATCTGTTCAAGAAAAATTCAGCCGGTTATCAAATAAGGAAACTTTGTGCACAGGGGGCGTTTAACTTCTGTTTATCCCTATATTTTTCTATTGGGGGGGTTGTTAAAAACTATGAAAGACGTAAATTTTTATTTTATCACTAGTTTACCATGAATCGAAAAGTTGTTATTTAAGTCTTCAGGTTAATGAAACACATATAGATATATATCTAATTCAAATTGTTAGATATTCATCATTAAATTTTGACGCTGAACAGAACGGGTTTTATTTTGGAGCAGCCATTATCAATTTATTCGCTAAAACCTGAAACCTAGAACAACAATTTTGGTCCACTTTCTCCAACAGCAGTATCATTTTATGATGTTCGAGAAATTTTTATGATTTGCTCAGAAAGTTGTAGAACGTAAAAACTAAACTTTAGTGTGTTGTTTTTCAAGATGTGTTGACCATGTACATGTCACACTTTATGACACTACAATATTTTTTGAGGATTATTCATGAACGTCGAAGGACAAGAAATCAGTTTTTATTTACATTTTATTTGTCCAACAATAATTTCTGTACGCTTGTAATAGTGAACCGAAATCTGGACCGATGTTATTTCAGGAAATTGTTGTGAAACGTTTCTTTCAGTACCATTTGCAATTAAGTTACTATCAATTAAAATGATAAATAAATCAATTTGGTCTTAGCTGAAAAAGTTGGAAATGTTTTGATCCTCCAAAAAATAATATTTTAAAATAGTTTTTTTTGCAAATAACATGAAAATAGTTGCTCTAAATTGAAAACCCGAAGTACTTTTACTTAATTTGCAAAACTGCAGGTGCATCAAGAAGTTCCCCTTAGTTACTGGAAATATTTTATCGACCACTTACTTCATTTTTTAACATCAAATAAGTATATTTTAAATAACAAAAATAAGTGCATAAGGAAACTCGACCGACGGCTAATGCCAGTATCAATAAGAGCTTTTACGAAATGTAAAGTTAATGTATGGACACTTGTGTAAATAAAGCATTTATTCATTCAAATTGAAAACCGTTTGCACCGTTGAATTTAGTGTCGAATATCTTTAACCAAATGTACATTACTGACTAGTTTCCTATTTGAAATAGATAAGACATAGAGGTAGTTTGGCATACAATCACTCGCTTCACTCAGTAACAAAACTAAAAACTATTTAAATTATCAGTGGGCATTTACAGAACGAATCTATTTTTAAAATCAATTCAGAACAACAAATTTTAAGTGACTATGTCAGTACTCATAAAAAGAAAATAGATTTGTTATATAATATGATCAATGAAACTTCTTTAGCGCATAAAGAACATATTATCGAAAAACGGAATGAAAACAAAATAAATATACCGAACGAAGTTTTTGTGAAAGTCAAGCAAAAACAAAGAATAAATACAAAAAGGAAAAAATAAAATCCATAAATAAGAATCTAAAAACTGCCGAAATCATCCCAAGTCAACACAACACACTAGACAAAATACAAATATCAAACATTAAAGAACCAAGAAAATTAACAAATTCTCGCGGCATTCCAGGTTCTTCCCACTCCTTTTCTGGACCACAACCAGATGAATCAACATAGTTTATATTACAAACGGCATTGGCATAATTCCTGTAAATCTTGGATTGGCAAAGTTGGAAATTTCAGAACATACATTTATTCATTATTGTAGACTAAGAGAATTGTTTAATCAATTAGAGTATTTAGAAGAATTTTAGAACCATGTATCTAAGATTGTATACTCGAATAATATTTTGTTAAATAGTAAAAATCTAGATTATATAACTGATAGTAGTAGCAAAACAAGACATATTGTAAATACTTTAAAATTAATTAATCATACTAAAAATGTAATTGCAGAAAAGTTAGAAATCGTTTTTGTAGAAAATAAGAATAATGCTAAAATAAAAAGAGGTTTATTTAATGGTGTAGGATCTATTTTAAAGATGTTAACTATTTTCTTAAATAAAACGCATGGTCATAAAATAGAAATAATAAGTTTAAATAATAATTGTAAACAAACTAAATTGTATCTTTGTTCATACGAACAAATCAGTCATAAAGACAATCCGTGCGACAAGGCCATACTTCTTTCTGTGGATCCATCGAACTGTACGTACACAGAACTCGTCGTAACCGACAATCACCTGACTTGGATACCTGAGCTCAACCAGTACTCAAGGCTATATTTCATAATAAAGAACCTATTCGTATAAGCCGCCAGGATGGGACTACAGTAAAAGGACTAAAAGGAGTATTTTTACTGAACATCAACGGCAGTAAAGTGGTCTACAGGAACAGAGAATTATACCACTCGCCAATCAT
Organism: Cimex lectularius; assembly: GCF_000648675.2. Lineage (NCBI taxonomy): Eukaryota > Metazoa > Arthropoda > Insecta > Hemiptera > Cimicidae > Cimex > Cimex lectularius. The sequence goes on from NW_019393219.1 coordinate 119,822, forward strand.
GAGGACTTCCTACATTTCAACGTCCATGAGTTATTGGTCATAACCTCAGGTTATGGAGTCTTCACATGGTATCGCAAGCGGAGACAACCCTTGGCCATTGCAACCCCTATCAATCAGCCAGCCCCGGTAGTTTCATTTGTGAATGGAGGAGTTACACCTGCACAAAACCCTTAGTTCACCGACAGATGATGTTGCGTCTGTACAGATTCAAAGAACGTTTGTAAGCAAAAACCAGACAAATTAGATTAATCATATTCGTGAACAGAAAAGGTTCTTCTCAAATTGTAAGTTGTGCTTAACTAATAAAGTTTTTTAAACATACTGCCGTTTAGTCAACACATGTAACATATATATATATNTTGTCACAATTAACTAGTAATTGTTTCTAAGGAAGGGATGGGCCCAACCCAGACTTGTCTAGGTCCCAGTGGAAATCCCTCCATCGATCAGATAATAATCACTTGAAATTTGCCAGGTACATTTTTTTTTAATCTTTTTATTTTTTTTAAATAAAATTGATCTTTTTTTGATGTAATGAAAAAAGTGTAACTTTTAAACAAGAGGAAAAAACAAAATTAAATAAAATGTATAAAAATAACAATTTAACCCACTGGTTTTTATTTTTGATCTTAAGATTAGTTTGTAATTAAAATTTAATGACAGTTGAAGGAATAATATTTTGTTTTACTCACAGGACCCATTCTTAAACGGAGCGTCTTACTCGGGCGGAGGTCTTTCTCTCACACTGGCTTAAATCCGAAAGTGAGTAAACAAAACACCATCAAGGATTGTCTCAAGCAGTGTGACATATATGTATAAATAAATATACATAATATATATGTAATATATATATATATATACGTGGAGAGAGAGAGAGAGAGAGAGAGAGAGAGAGAGAGAGAGAGAGAGAAAGAAAGAGAGAAACAGACAGACAGACAGAGAGACAGAGAGAGAGTGAGAGAGAGAAAAAGAGAGAGAAAGAGAGAGAGAAAGAGAGTGAAAGAGAGAGAGAGAGAGAAAGAGAGGGAGAGTGAGAGAGAGAGGTGGAGCGACAGAAGCAGAAGTTAAACTCACCCTGTAAAAGTTAAGTCAAAGAAAAGAACCCAGGCTAAGAATAATGAATATAATTTTTCACTAAGGATGGTTTGTTGAAAGAAGCCCCCTGAAATTTAAGGATTCTGAAGGAGCAACTCATCTAGTGAAATCGCGAGAAATGTAGGATTTCGTTTGAATTTAACTCCATTCTTTCTGGGTTCACTAGGAAGAGAAATGACGTTGTAAAACGTGGAAACGTCTCGGGGATAGAGAAAATTACGGGTTCGTCGACCCCGTTTAATCCTTGTCTTTCCATTAATTGGGGCAGCCAGTGCATGTTTTTGAAAGGGCCCGTTCGTTTCAATTTGTAAAGCCCGTAAGCATTTCTTTGAGACATGACAAAAATTTCTCCCATAGAACTATTCCTCGCTACCCTACGGCATTGATGGTTTAATATAAACAGCGCCGGACCATGTAGCCACAGAACATTCTGCAGTATAAATATACAATATTTTCTTACGAAAAATAACCCGAAGGAGCAAATTCATAAGGGCCTTACTGCATATAAATGGGTGATTAAAACATACGGAATGAAAATCGGGATTAATGCACAAAAGTGGCAACACATGGATGAACTGTCTACCAATTTCTAAAAATGTATTGCTCCTTAAGGCAAGGCAAAATGTAAAATAATTACTTTAGGTTTGCTACATAAACCAACACTTCAATTTGGTTGTTTACTATATTTGTTGTCCCTTTTTTAAAGGTTCTGTTTGATTTTTAAGTTTATTTTTTTGTGCTCTTTCATTAGGTTAGCATTGGGATTTACAACTTCAGTATTATTTTTCTTTCTTTTATGTCTGAGTTTAGTGTAGATGGTCCAATTTGTCTCGTTTGGTTGTTATTCTCCCTTTTTCATGTGTTTTGTTTCATTATTCTTTCTTTTTCGGCTTTTTTTATTTAGACAAAATTGGGAAATAAATTTTGCTCAGGACAAACAATTAAATTACCAAAGTAACCCCATTCTTATTTTTTACAGTCACCACTTTTTTCATTTAGCAAAAAATTTCTGCATTTTTGTTCAATTTAATAAAAGGAATCGTATACCGCTAGGAAGCTTATTTCAGGACGAAGTTGTGAAATTTTCCAAGTTCTGCCGTGAATTTTTCTAATGGGGTTCCTAATTTAGTGCTTTTTTCAAATTTTAAATTTGGCAGTTTTTGAAAGATTTAGTGTTAGTTTCTTTCCCAAAAAGTATGTTGGATGTTTTAGAAGAGTCGAATTTTTTCGAGCAAGTAACAAATCACCCTGTGGAATAGAATATAATAAAAATACTATATTATTTTTTTAAAAAATTGTTTTCACCAGTAAAACTTATTTATATCCAAAGTATATACAAGTATATATCAAACAAGGATTTTCTTATATTTATAATTTCTTATACATAGTGACTTGAAAGCAAAAAAATATTACAGAAAAAATGAATATAAATGAATAATAAAAAGGTAAATAAGGACAAACCTTATGGCGAATATTATCAAAGGGAAGCATAACGATTAAATGACTTGCTGCGGCTTAATCTGACTGGCTATGAACAAATCGTACCTGGAGGTCCATGATTGCCAGGCATGGTTAGGGATTATGGGGTTTCTGAGCCGTCCAATAGTTTAATTAGCTTCTTATGATAGGGTAAACCTGTCAAAATATAATTTACGAATCACCACCAAGATAGTGGATTCAGCAATATAATAGAGAACATTCTTTTCCACATGTTAGCTGCAGAGCATACACATCGCGCTAACCCGCTGCTGCGATGCAGAAAGTTCATGTACAGGACTTCAACTCTGCATTAAATCAGCCATCTAAGGTCCTTCGTTGGCAATCCCTCAAAACTACCTTTACTTAAATTAAACTCAGCTAGTATAAACTTATTAGGCCAATTCTAAACATTCGTAACGGTGCTGGCTGGAGATCCGCGGTAAGAGATTTTAGAAAAACTACTTCTCTTATTACAGAACTACCCTCTGTCTTGTTTTCTAGCACTCCAGCCGATTTTATGCCTGAATGGAAGGTCTAAAAAGCTATTCTTTTCAACTAAGGAACGCCATTGTAGAAAAGTGAAACATTCGAGTTGATAATCTCAGTGGCTGTGATTTTGGTAAATCTTAATTCGCGTAGGAAGCAGGTTTGGGGACGTACGGAAAAGTTGAACAGCGCAAAAGATCTTTTCCTAGCGCGAAAGTAATCGTCATCGAACCACGCCTGATTCTGATAATTTTTAATAAATGAGTTTAAATTGACATCAGGAAGGCTGAGCGGATTTCTTAGGTTAACACCTCCTTCAGCTTTGATTTGTAAATCTGTTTATCCTTTTCTTCCAATCAAAGTCGTGGGAGCAAAGGGTAGGTGGTTTCAAGCTCCGATTCGGTAGTAATCGAACGAACAATAGGCATATGATCAGAAATAATTTCGGGGCAACAAAGAAATGTTTGTTTATGTTTTTTAACTTCCCCAGAAACACACCATAAATAAATGTCCGAGCTTTCCTGATGTCCTACGAAAGTACAATATCCTTCGAGATCTTTTGGGGACCGCCCATTTAATATGATCAAATCCTTTTCCTCACAAAATTCCAAAAACTGTCTACCACGTGTAAAATCACCCCGTATTTATTCAATCTACTTCCCTCTCCATCTTCTCTCTTTTCTCTCTCATCACTAGACATTTGTGCATTAGTTCTAACATGAATGTATTGTTTACACCGTTATTTGCCAGGAGGAATGTTGAATGTTCTTAGTCGAAAGTCGTCCGTTTTCGCTTTGATTTATGCTGGCTTGGAATGATTAACACTTTGTTTTCCAAACTTTGTTTCAGGCACAAATACAAAAGTTGTTTTCGTCAGACAAAACCGTGCGTTTCCCCTCCAGCCAGGCTCCTGTTATTGCTAACAGATAAGATAAGCAGATTTGCTTATGAAAGTAAATGGCTGAAATGTAGCATGATTTAAACCCTAGCATTGTTTAAACAAAAAAGTTCACATTTTTCGTAACGTTTCATTCATGATTTTATTTAACAAAAAGTTGGTATATTCTATAATTGAATTAAAATCATTAATAAAATTAAAGAAACGTTGGTTGTGTTTTTTTTTCAACAAAGTTTAATTGGCAAAGTTCCTGACCTTTTACTCAATTATTAGGAAAGTGAAAAAGTGTCAATTATAAAGATAAAACAGTCGCAAATTAATTGAATCACTTAACTAACTTTCAACGTTTTTTATAATTTCAGGGAAAATATATGAATATCAATACCACAATGGGTAAATAATTGGGTAAACTTTTTTCCTGAACATTTGTTATTAATTCATGGCACAAATATTATTAAAATGTTAATTATTAGTTGTCATTAGCATGCTTTACAGTCGACCAACCTCGATAATAAGTAATAAACAGCCTACATTTATTATTTTTGCTTAAAATCAAATAAATTTATTATAACTTCTTAACACATTTTGTTATATTGCTTGGCTTGGTATTTTTTTAATTATAAAATCAACGAATATGAATATCAGTCAATAAAGCAGACTAGTACTTTACGTAATATGTCCTTGCGTATGTATTTATAAATTGTCGAAAATTTAACATCATAAATTTCAAAATTATTTTCTTTTTATTTTATTTAGTTTTATATTAAAACCTACCAGAAATGTAGCAAAAATTGAAATTAATTTACACAAGGGAAACAGGCAAGCTGCCAAAGGACAAAGAAGAACAATTGGTAGAAGCCTTATTGTCTTTCCTATTCCCCATAGGACCTTGTGTGTGCGCAATCAGCACTTTCATATTCGCATGTCATTTTATTGAGAAAATCCTTTGGCAAATAGCAATTTGACGTATTTTCCCGGTGAAAAGGTCTAGGGTTGAAGAAATCCGGGAAATATAACTTATTGGATTGGCACTACATGAAAAAAAAAATCGAAGGCTAATGGTAGGACCTATTCATTTACAACCGATTGTCACGCCCATAGCCCCGATGATTTTTCACCGTTCGAGTTGATTTCCTCGCAGGCAATCCATCCAGAAAAAAATAGAAAACAGGAGAATTATTGAACAGGCCACTATAAATTTCGACTACTTGTAAGACATCAAGACCAGATGTATGACGAAAAATAGTCAGAAATTTATTTCAACAGTTGTCAAGAGCTCTAGAAAAGTGTTGGTGTAAATTTCTAACCAGAACATTTATATTATTGAATATTTGTCAACCCTCAGGATATATACATGTATTTTTATATAAGTAGTATATATAACTGTGACATAAAAAGGCAAGTGTGACTATAATGTGATAATGTAGAGTAATGTATACCACAAAGACATACACCTTCTGCACGAATAAAGGAACCGACGGCTATACCGTTTATCGCCCTGTTATGTTCTTCTTAGAAGCAAGCTGTAATTCATTTGAGATGTACGACGGTAAATACAACACCGAGGAAAGTGCGAGGACAAGGGAGGAACTTAAAATAACAGCACTTAGTTTCCTAGTTTCAAGAAATACGGGTAGACTGATATTCTACTTTTCTAAGAACCACATAAAACATACAACTCGTTTATCTGGTTGTGGATCTGCGTGTGTGGAGAGTTCGACAAAAATTAGGAAAGTGCTAGCGACAGAAAAGATTTTTTAAGTTTGTGTAATGATGATTTATGCGTTTGCGTTGAATTTTTCTTGAATTATATATTTCCTTTTATATGTAAATAAATGAGCGTTTATGTTTTATTTGGTATGTTTTCTTATATATTTTTTATGTTTTATATATTTATGAAAGAATATGTAATTATGTTTTACATAAAAATACATACAACTAGAGATTGTATAAGTTTTTGTGCATCCGAAAGTAAAATATAGATTTGCATAAACAATAAAATAATAATTAAAAAATTGTATGCTCTTTTTTTTGCTTAAATACTTCCTAGTGGATATATAAAATTATAATTACCGTTATTAGTGCCAATGCAATTTTAATAAGAGATATTATTCTACACTTTGATTTTAAACTTGTTAGACATTAGTGTGATCTTTAAATTAAAGTTCATTAGAATTCCTTTTATTTAAATTGAAATGGAGGGTACAAATTGATTATTCCATTAGGGAGAAATATATTCCAAGAATTATTTAAGAAAAAAGAAAAATTGATTTATCCGTTCACTTTTACGTTTTTTGTTTCCCGGTGAATTTAATTTATTTTCGAGCATTAGGTTGAAGAATTTAATTTATTTCTTTATTGATTAGATAAACAAATAGATGAAGGTGACTTTTTAATTCCAACTTAATTTTGTATAGTTTTCTTTAAATTAAAAGAAACCAGCACATAAATATACTGAACGATTCTTTGTTAATAATGAGCATTTGTTCATGTGGTACTCGCAGCTTGTTTCTAGTTTGTTCTAGTAGAACAAGACAAAATCTCAAAAAAATAGATTTGATTTGATTGGCTGTCGTTTTACAATTGGAACGACACCTGGGTTGAATGGAAATTTTTTTGGTGATACTAGTTCGAAAAATATTAGACACTTGTTAACGTTTTCTTGCCAACAAATCTTAGGAATCAAAAAAATAAATAAATAGTGGAAGTAATTTTTTAAATTTTATTTTTCTTGGTACAAAAAGTGTACTTGCATCTATAGATCCAAGTAATTAGTAATGAAAGCAATTTAACAAAATGTTTTTCAATTTAGTTTTCTGGGTTAATTATGTATGAATTTCATAATTAATACATATCACTCGATTTGGTTTACATCTTAATTCTAGCAATACTGTGTATTCAAACAAATGAGTGAAGAAAATATGTTTGTCTTTTAGTATGAACAATTAATAATAATTAACAAGATTGAATAGACTTGTTATTATTCCATGGACATATTGTTATAAGTTCCAAATAAACGTCCCTCGTTTCTTAATTAAGTTTATTAAAAATTAATTTTATCTTGCATAAATATTTCCCTCAGGAAAAGCAATTTAACAAAATGTTTTTCAATATAGTTTTCTGGGTTAATTATGTATGAATTTCATAATTAATACATATCACTCGATTTGGTTTACAGCTTAATTCTAGCAATACTGTATATTCAATCAAATGAGTGAAGAAAATATGTTTGTCTTTTAGTATGAACAATTAATAATAATTAACAAGATTGAATAGGCTTGTTATTATTCCACGGACATATTGTTATAAGTTCCAAATAAACGTCCCTCGTTTCTTAATTAAGTTTATTAAAAATTAATTTTATCTTGCATAAATATTTCCCTCAGGGAAAGTCGTGACGTTGGAATATAATTTCTAAGAAGTTGGGCTTATTCTTTTGAGACGAGTACGAACGGAATTTATGTAATAATCTTTTCCATTCAGTGTATAGTATAGAGGCTAATTTCACATATAATTTCAAAGCTTTAGATGTTATAGTTTTATTTTTTATAATTATTGTTTGTATATTTTCAACTGTCACGGTCTTTACAATTAATGAATTGGGCTTTGTACATTCCCAAAGCAAGTTTGCCTCATTTTCACTCAATGTCATCTTAAAGTACTCTTAAAGGTAATACAGGTAAATAGATTGCTGGCAGGGTTTACGAGTGATTGCCCTCTTGCTGCAAGTGATAGGAACCTAATATGGAAACATATTTATGAAAGGTATTGGTTGAGATAAAAAAAGTCACGATGGCTCCAGTGGTAGAGCAGCGGCGTATTTAGCCGAAGGTCGTGAGTTCAAATCCCGCTTGTGACGCTGACTTTTTTATCTCAGCCAATACCTTTCATAAATATTAATTGTTTGAAAAAATTTAATTGGCCAATCGGACCACGAACTGTAATGGATTTATTAATGTGAAAACTTTTAACTAACAATAAGAAAGTTTTACTTAGCCAGTTTATTATTTTATTATTAAGAAGATAGAATGTTTGAACGGTAAACATATTTTTGAAATTAGTTCTTTCATGGTAGCAGATTCCTTAAATGAACGATTGAAGAATATTATTTTTTTTTCTATTTTTTTATGACGCCCTAAAGCGCAATATACACTATAATTCTTGCACAATTTCTCTGCATGTAGTTCTATTAACGTTTGTATTGTATTTAGACAGTATTTGTAAGTCAAAAATGATTGTAATCACAAAATTGCAAGTCGACTTGCAGTAACTTCATTATATTAGCGGCAAAATACACTAGTTTAAGATGCAAAGTTCCCGGAAAAAAGTGCAGCTACTACTTTAGTGGTTATTATTAAGGAATAATAAAAAAAGAACCCAAAAGAGTGGGCAGTTGACGGAATTTTAAGGCGTTAAAACGTGGACTTCATTATCGCTTAATAAGTGAGTTCAGAACGGAAGCCCCTACGCAATTCAAATTTTTTGTCCGAATGTCTGGAGCCAATTATATGCTATTTGTGCCAATATTGAACCATAATTCCGGAAATTGTTATTATAACGCAATCAGCTTAATTATTTATTCACGACAACACACGTTTTTCTCACCCTTGTCGAAAACAGTGAAAACTTTTAACAAAAACTTCCAACATTATTGTTATCGGACAATAAGAGCAGATGGTTGCTACAGTATCAAAATAACTTTGAACACGTGCAAGTTTGGATAGACGCATGCGAAAATCAACTTATGCAAGATTCATTGCTATTGTACACATTAAATTTATACATAAACATTATACATAAATTTATACATTTTTCACTTCAAAGAAGCCGACGCCTTACACAAAACTGTCTTTTATATACCGACTTCCATCCCCACCCCTTCAAAACCAAACATATATAAACATAAAACAGCAAAATCTCACTGGCACTCTCCCGCAAAGATGGCACAATTACACAGAAAACAAACACTGAGTGAGTAGAAATACTTTGTTTGAATATAAAATATATTTTGCATTGTATAAATTCACTTTTCCACATCCTAAATGTATTTGTTAAATGTAAACATTGTTTGTAAATCCCAGGCCCTGAAGATGATCTCAATAGAAGATCGAAACGTTGGCACGATAAAGAAAATGTTTTTCTGAAACCTACATTACACCCGACCGCATCTCACGATATCTGAATAACTATCGATTAACGGTCACTAATCTCTACACATTTATACATAAAGTTCACTAATTTCGTGGTCCGCTTGACCAATTAATATATTAAAATTAATTAAGTTTTTAGTTGAGATGAAAAAAAGTTAATGGCACGAGCGGGATTCGAACCCACGATCTTCGGCTAGATACGCCACTGCTCTACCACCTGAGCTATGGTGACCTCGATCCACTCGGACATCAACTTCCTATCTCAATCCCACCTTATGAGTTTTCCCTCGATCGATTCGAATTCGAATCCCGCACGTGCCATTAACTTTTTTTCATCTCAACTAAAAACCTTAATTAATTGTATTATACATAAAGGTTATCCCAAAATTAACGCAAGATTTTGACACTATTTTGTATAAAATGTTCGAACTGCGGCCGCCAAACTTTCATTATTTTTTAAATATTGTTCCGGCCTGGTTTTAAAAATGGCGACAAATTCAAATCTTGCGTTAATTTTGGGACACCCTATATAAATCAGGCAATAATGAACAATGAATTTAATTGAATTTTTTATATAAGGTTTTGGTTGAAATGAAAAAGTTAATGTCACGAGCGGGATTCGAACACACAAACTTTCGGCTCAATACGCCGCTGCTCTAACCACTTGAGCTATGATGGCTTCGATATAATCGGACACCAACTCCCCATCTTTTTTTCTTGAACGGTTATTTGGTTTGAAAGGTTGTAGGTACGGATGGGGAGTTGGTGTCCGAGCGGATCGAAGTCATAATAGTTCAAGTGGTTAAAGCAGCGACGTGCTGAGCGGAAGGTCGTGGGTTCGAGTCCCGCTCGTGGCACTAACTTTTTCATTTCACTCAAAACCTTACATCAAAACAATTAATTAATTGAATAGAGTAATTTGTTTAATCCGACAATAAGTATAATGGAATGAAAATAATATTTTTTAGCGAAGGGCTTTGTTTGAGACTTTGTCAAAAATTCGGAATAAATAATATAATTATATAAATCAATTCTATAAGTGACGTTACTTCATCCAAGGGATTCAACCTTTGATGATTGGTGGCAAATTAAGATGGTAAATTATCTCTTAATTATTGGGTTGTCCGGAAAATAATGCAGGATTTTAAGTNATGGGAAATTATTTTGATTAAAGAACATTGCTTTAAAGTAACTAGTTTCTTTTTTTTTGTTTAATACCAAAATCCTGCATTATTTTCCGGACAACCCAATAGTTTTTCTTTGATATTCAGAACTTTTGAGAGTAGGAGTGACAGTCAAACAGATATAATGATAAAAATAAATGATGAAAGTAAAATCTAAGACCATCGGCTTGGTTCATTAACATAAATGCTTCATTAAACTTTCCGCTTCGTCAGGAAAACAATGTCAAGTTAAATTTCAAACTTCACTCTGAATATTTTTTTGTTAGTTGGACATTTTAGTCTCAGCATATAAATTTAACATTGTCACTACGTGGTTTTTTAAATGTTTGCGTAAAAATATTTTTAAAACCTGACGATAATTATATAAGTGTAGTATATATGCTAAAATCCGTTCAAAAGAAATAATGCTCTGGAACCAATTTTTTTCTTTTTGCAACCCTTAATATATTTTTACTTTACTTCTTTACATTGTTATTTGCAAATAAAAAAGATTCTTCTAAATCAATCACCATTTTCTTATTATATCATTATTATCGTAATTTTCTGAATGAGGTACTATCACGTACTTATTTGGGGGCTCCAATCTCTTTCAGACCCTAAGGTCCAGGTTGTCGATAAATTTTGATAAAGGGAACCTGTATATCACGGTTGGAAGTCTTATAAAACACTCCATCAAACCCTCAAAAAAATCAAAAATCGAAAAAAATCATATTTAAAAAAGTTAATAAATTGTATCTGATTTTCGGAATGTTTAAATCATGCAAAAGAATTATAGATAAATTTATAAAAGTTATAAATCTCATACAAAGTTACACATTTTGTGTGATATTTATTGGCAATTTAGATAGATCCTTATTATTTATAAATAGCCAGGAAGTCATATTCCATAATATTCATATTCCATATTCTATAATTGTCATCTTGTTTTTATTACTTTTGTACTGCATTTAATTTGTCAGTAACTGAAATGTTTCACTTTTAAGATTAATAAAATTACTTGATTATAAAAAAAGTTTGTACCAAGTGGCCAAACTGAGTAAGTCAACAATGCTTGACAAGAAAAAGTTAAAAATTTGGAACCGGAGAAGGAGAGAGTGGGTTAGAGCTACAAAGAGTCAAACAATGAAAGAGAGTGTGAAAATAATTTTTTTATAAAGAGAAATAGGTATCGATAGAAAGAGAGAGGAAAGATAAAAAGTTACATAAATTGCCGGTTAGATAATATAAAAATAGAGGATGTGAGAGAATCAAAGAGAGAAAGATTGAGATTAAAGGAAAGAGAGAGAGAGAGAGAGAGAGAGAGAGAGAGAGAGAGAGAGAGAGAGAGAGAGAGAGAGAGAGAGAGAGAGAGAGCGAAAGAGAGAGAGAGAGAGAAAGAGAGAGAGAGGAATTTTTTTTAAAACTTCACGTAGATTAATAGGCAGATCGAAAAATAAATAGAAACTGTATACGTTAGAAAGATATAAGTACAGTAAAAATGAGAGTGAAAGACAAAACACTAGAAGTCTATTTAGATGAAAAAATAATAATATCAAGAAAAATAAAGAGAATCTGACAGTGATTGAAGGAGTGTATGTGAGAGAGAGAAAGAGAGAGTGTGAGAGAAGGTGTAAGGGGTTGCGTTGTTCTTGGCATTACGTAAGAAATATAAAGCAGGAAAGTGAAAACGATATATATATTTAGAGACAAGCAGTTTTATATTTGAAGTATTCAATAATTTTTAACAATAATGAGGAAAAATATATTTATTTGTTTTCTTCTTGACGCATTTAACAATGCGGAATAAAAAATATTGAGGAGAATAAAAGATTTGTGGGGAGATTTTGTTAGCTAGTGAAGTGCAAAGTAAAAAAATGTGAGAAATAATTCGGTTTTGGCTTGACAGTAATATTTATATAATTATGCGATAATTGCATCATGACATATAATACTGAATAATGCATTCAGTGACTGAAAATGTTACAAAAAGCAATGGTGCTAATACTAATTAATTCAGTACGTTGGTCATTCCCATATTTGTAATTTTATTTAAATTCTTACACTGATTCAATATATTGAAGCATACATATTAAGAGTCTAAAAAATAACTCAAAGCTTTGGCTTGAAATATATTTTCTTTACCCGGTAGACGGCTTATTTCCATCGTTTATATACTTTCTGTTCATTTTGTACATTTACAAATTTTGCGCCACTAAATACAAATTATTTTTATTTACATTTTTGTGTTATCGATGTTTAATCAAAATTTAACTCGTATAACACATTTAATGATAATTAAGCATAATGTAGAAGTCCGGTTGATCTAGTTGTAATTTTATTGAATTTGATGTCACAAAACTTATTTTGCACGTTGAAATGAAACGCCACGCTTTAAAAATAATGTTTATAGTAATTTAATCTGAAAAACGAATGTCATTCTTTACCGGATGTCCGAAAGTAGTTATATTAAGTGAAAATCATGTAGATTTCTCTGTATTCAGGTATCACAGTCAGTATAACATGAATCGATTTCCTGTCACGGGTCGTCGTTTCCAGAGGGATTCCAGGCGAATACGAAGCGGGTTGAATCAAAAGAGGAATTGACACGAGGTTTCTATCTTAGTTAAATTGTACTTATTCAAACAGAATTCACTCTCTTTCCTGGCAATAACCCTTTTACCAATCAATCTGTAAAATAGAATTCAGCGGTCGGATTGATAAAATTTCCACGAATTAATTCAAACGCACGCATTTAGTTAAAAACAATGTTATTTAAGTAAACAGTATAATTTTTTTACTAAATTAGAAGCAATGACTTTGTACAAAAACGCTCCTTGAAATAACCCATTTTTCCATTAAATGAAAGAAATGTAATTGCTCAATTATGGAAAGTTCAGAGAAAAATAATGAAGAAAAAAGCGGACGAAAAGGAGAGAGAATTCTTTTGTCTACCCCACTCCTGAAAAGTATTAAAAATCGGCATTTTTTTATAGGAATTCTATAATTCTTCAGGAGATGGAACCAATAATCAACATAACTTTCAAAAGTTTAAATATTACGTATGTTGCGTCACATTCGGTAAAGTGGTTAATTAAGGAATTGTAATTTTTCTAAAGACTGTAATTATATCACAATCACGCTGATACTGACCCTTTTGCTGAGATCTTAGTCGATCCCGTTTCAATTTTTAACCATCCATATTTATCGATGAAAAACAGATTTTGCCTTTATGTTCAACTATTTATTTATACTCCCACAAATTGTATGACTAAGAACATAAAAAGTTAAGGCCGTTTTTACACCAAACACTTGTCTAGAATTCACGTAAATCAATTAATAATAAATATTTAGTAAGTTTTATTTATTTATGTACAGTGAATGCATCAACTCACATCATAAAGGAGATGATGATTATGAAGAAGATCATAGTTGTATGATGATGACCTTTACACAAACTGTACAAAGTTATATATGAGAGAAAGAGAAATATGGGAAAGAGAGAAAGAGAAAGAGAGAGTGAGAGACAGACAGACAAAGATGCATTGTATAGAATATTGTGGGCAGATAAATACAAATTGCTTTGTTTTAGGTTTTATATTATAGAATCAGTACACTAAATTTCTCCGTTTTTATCCAATTGTTATGTCCCCTAAGAAAACTGCCTTATGCCAAACAATTGCGCGAACAATTCAAGGCGATTTTTTGCCGTTCTCTGATATTGTGCGTGACGTAACATGAAACCTGTTGCTACACTTAGAGTGGGTCGCGTCGCTCTTCCGGAACAAAACACTTTGAGGTCCACCACCCTGTGACCTTTCGTTATCAGCCCACATAGCGGCATGTTTTGCAAAAAAAATTAAAATATGATTATAAACCCATGTATCAATTTAAAATAAGATATAGTGACGAAAGCGATCACGTTTGACAATTTTAGAATTATGTGCCATGATAATTAGGTTAAAACATAATATTCTCAGGTCGTCAAATGTTTAAATAATTCTTGTTTACCTCACCAAGTAATCGTTATTCGTTGACAATCAGTTATTTAGTACTCGTATGTAAATAAAACGGCGTTATGCTACTACACCTGGAAGACCTCCTAGCATTGCGGGTTTAGCCTATTACCTATTTATATTACTTCAGTTGTATTTTACGAAACAAGTGAGAGAAATGATGTGTGATATATATATATATATATATCACATTGTTTTGTAGAGAGAGAGAGAGAGAGAGAGAGAGAGAGAGAGAGAGAGAGAGAGTGAGAGAGAGAGAGAGTGAGTTAGTGAGAGAGAGAAAAAGAGAGAGAGAGAGAAATTGAAATTATAAAAAAGTAATGCAGAGAAAAAGAGATACCAATCTTAGTCAGAGAATAATCTATAAAACATGTAATGTTGAAGGCTGATTTAGCAATAAAACCATTTATCGGTCATAATTGTTGAAATTTTTTTAGCCTTACCGATTATATAAATCGTAATAATAAAACGAATTTAAAATCTATTCGGAAGTATTACAAATGTAACGGGTTTAGCTAGGTCGTTGGAAAGATCCTCTATCTTGTAATTAAACCGAGCCGGAGTGGGACTAAAGTTTGAAAGCGGGAAACTTTCTTCGAAATGGCTCTATTGCCCATTCAAGTATACTCTTTTAACGCTAAGCATCATTGATCTTCAAAAAATTGCTGTTTTTTTACGTATCAGATTTTACGTCGTTTCATGTTTGGATTCGATTATACTATATTACAGTTATTCCTTTAGAATATATAAATAATTCTGCATAATATTACGAGACGTAAAGTTCAAAGTAAGAAAGACCAACTTTAAGAATAACAATATAAAAAAACAAAAAAGAGTTGGCATGTACCGAACTTCTCGCTTTTTTACTTGTTGAAACTCGTATGAAAAACTTTTAAAACAAAAATTAATTTCGTCTAAAATAACTACATTTACCTTTTAAACCTGA
This sequence comes from Cimex lectularius, assembly GCF_000648675.2. NCBI lineage: Eukaryota > Metazoa > Arthropoda > Insecta > Hemiptera > Cimicidae > Cimex > Cimex lectularius. Next base: position 135,052 of record NW_019393219.1, read on the forward strand.
CTGGCACATTGTAGAAATACACGACGTTCAGCGAAAATAATTTGTTTAAAATCTTAAAATAAAGAGTTTTTAAAAACAAATCTACGTTCTAAACAATATGTGAATGAGTACATTTTTAACTATTTTCTTTAATAACATTGAAATCTGATAGTAGTAGAAATGTCTCAATAAAATATGATCATTTCAATAAATATTATCAATGACTATAAAAACCGGACACTAGTACTTTGTTTCGTTTGTTTCAAATTATAAGTTTTTTTATGATTATACTAAATGCAGCATACACATTTTAATGTAAACCAAATTAAATTCATGAGTTTTAAAAAAAATTATTTAATTATGATCCTAAAAATACATTAAGATCAAAACGAGATAATAAATTGTTAGTTAAGTTTTAATATATCACTAATTGTTGTAAAAAACTTTATTATTAAAAAAACTGTACAATTTAATGTTAAAACAGAGTGACGGGCAGGAGGCTATCGTAAGAGTGAGACATTGATATTTTGAGATAAGGGTTTTTATACTAGTTTTAAGGGGTGCTCCTTAAGATGACGAATGGCCGTCTGGACCCGCCAGGCATTGTTGACATGTTGGTTTTTAAAAGGCGTTTTGCTATTTCATAACTTTTTAAGAGGTGCTCCTTAAGTTGATGAATGGCCATCTGGACCCGCCAGACATCATTGACATGTTGGTTTGAGGGGCGTCTGGTTATTCTATAACTCCTCCGTCCCTAAGTTCGAAGCTCCTATGAGAGAAAAGGTAGTCTTGAAAAAGCGGATGATGCAGGTGTTGGCTGAGCGTTTTCATCTTGACGGACTTCTTCATGTGTTGATTCCATCTAGTGTGACGATTGAAAAGTTTTCTTACGACGCCAGCAGAGAAAAGCATACGTGGGGACGGCTAATATTAGGCCGATAGATATTATAATATAAATGTAAATATTTAAAAACCTTGAGGGAGTATCCTCTAAAAGTTCAAATGGTTGCATTTTTATATTTACAACATGTAAATTTTCAAAAGATATGTTTGTTTTTACTTGGTTAGACACATCTGCTATTGTTAACAAAACTTTAGTTCCTTTAAAAATTGGTATCGTCTTTACATTTAACAATCTTTCGTTGCTACTTGATTTCATTAGGCTAGTATTCGTTAGGAATACAGTTTCATTAGTATTATTTCTAATAATTACAATTTTCTTAGTCTTATATGCTAAATAATGGTCGATAAAAGGTACATATTTTATAAATGGTTCACTTGATGTAAAACCAGACTTACAATTAGAAAGATTTTCGTTTGTTAATATTTGTTTTATACAATTATTATTGATTTTTGATTTATTTGTACAATACGTAAAGTTATTAATTTCTATGCACGTCGCCGTGAATAGATCATCCTTCGCCTTGAGTATTAAGGGTGGATAAGTGTATATTGTAGTTGCTTGGGAGTTTTTAAGAACTGGATAGGATAGCAAGAAATAGGTATCAAAGGTTTGGCTTTGTAAAGGAACCTCAATAAAATAGTAGATATTATTGTCAACAAAAGAGCAATGCACTTTAGTTAGTTGCCAAAGCATACTAAGATCTGGTGATATAAACGTAATATTTTGAGTTTCCTTTAGAGACTCGAGATCATCGTATGTCAAAATAGAAGAATGTATCATTTTTAATTCGCAGAACTCTACAGAGTTTTCTATATCATTAATTTTATTCTCTAATAAAATCAGGTTTAGAAGGATAGCGTTATAAAGTTGGTTCCTTTCTAGTTCGTTTAAAAGGGGATTAGCTAATAATTTTATCTTTCTGTTGTTTTCTTGTATGATTTTTATATCGTGATTAAATTCATCAACTAGTTTTTTATTGATTGTCATTTGGCTTTCTACATTGTGTTGCAAATGAAAGGAGTTGCTCTGGATTGCATTTATGACTTTGTCATATCTCTCTGTGTCATCAGAGTCCATGTTTCCAGAGATCCAAGAGATGGCCTTTCCTAAACCATTGAAAAGTCCTCTCTTTGGTCTTTGTGTTTTTGATTTGTTTAGCATTAAGTGGTCGAATTTCTTTCGTGTGTAGAGATACAACTTTGAGAGAGATTCTTGTTTGCTAAGTTTAAATTTGAGTAAGTCTTTTACGTAATCTAGTTCTGTTTTTATCTGTTCTAAATTAATTAAATGAATAAATGTATAATATTTGTCTGTCATATGTGCTTGTGGCAGCTGTATGGCAACGATCCCAGGTCCGTGCGTTAGGTCAGTAACTTGAATGGGTTCTACACGTTGTGCCGATGTGATGAGAGTCAGCGCGATTATCAAAATTTCCATCTGTAACAGAGACAGTATTTGCAAACTTTCTCGGTCTTTTAACTAGGTTAGGATGTATTTTAAATTGTTTTTTGTGTAATGTGGCTAGTTTTGTAATGTTCGAATACTTTGCCTTTTTATATTTTCGTTTGGCTTTACCGAACTGTTTATCTTTAATATAGATTTCTCCTTCTGGAATTTCTGTTTTCTCTCATTTGATTTAACTTATTTGTTCTGACTTCCTTCTCCTTTTCAATTTGCTCTTTTATTGTTTTAATCACAAGTTGCCTATCGTCATGACATTCTTTCACTTTTTGTTCAAGAATAATATCTTCCGAATAGGTGTTTTCTCTTGGTCCATAGGTTATTTCATTTCGTGTCATTTTTAGATTTGAAATTATAGTATTATTGTAGGCTATTAAGGCAAGTCTCAAAGTTTTAACTAACGGGTAAATTTTGTCATGTTTTATTATGTTCATGATTTCTGTGAGTGTCGAATGAGCCTTCAGATCTTTTATAAAGCAGTTTGAAAAGAAACCTTTCAAGAAGAAAGAATAAAGTTGGTTATATTTAGTGTTATAGAGAGATTCTGATGAATATTGATCGTTGAGGTATGGGAAATTTTTGTAGGTTTTAACCTTATTTTTCTTACTCATTTTAACATTTATCCTGAAGATTGTTTACATAAACTCAAAGAGAAGAGAGACAGCTTTCCAACGGTTTTAAAACGTGGAAATTAGGCGAAATCCCCATATAGAAATTTTACGTAAATCGGCAAACATCGGCCGGTTCAATTTTGCAATTCATGTTGAGAGACGTGGTTGTAGAAATCCTTCAACCTGATGATGAGAAAAGGGCTCGAAATTCGGATCCTTGCAAAATAACTTACTGTCAGTCGGAACTATATTTTTAAAAAGGATTAAAATTTCCCCCGGCAAATACAGCACAAAACCGGGTATTTTTGATAGAAAAATTCATATTTAAGGGCTTTATAAAGTTTGTTATAATTAAGACGAATCAGTATTTTTTCAAAATTATTTTTTTTATGTATTTTACTGGAAGTTTTGTTTCGTTTTTATAGCTTTTCATGTATATAACCTTATTTGGTACAATACTATACATTATTTGCTTATACTAGGGCAAATAATAACCTTCAAATACTAGGATACCAATGGCAGAAAATAATAATTTATAAAAAGTAAACTACTCTCGACTCTTGGGACACATTTAAGGCAAGAACGCACAGATAGGTCTAATATTTTTGACCATAATATAAGAAAAAACTGATTAAAAGTAGTGATCTCAAGGCTCTTTGAAAATGAGACAGAAAAATGCCTCGAATCGATAAAATATAAAAGTTAAAAAAAAGTCGATTAATTCATGCTTCCTTACACTAGTTTAAAATATCCCCTCTATAATTGAAAAAGTTATTAATATGACACGGTATTTCTTTAAAGATAAATAGGAAACTTTCTAACTTTAAAGTCCAATAGATAGACAATCAAGTGTTTTCATAAAGCTTGGGACGTTGGATTAGTTAAATCCCGAATATTAACTTTCAGAGAAAATTATAATCTTAAATTTAATAAAGCCAGGTGCACTTCTAGGTATTTATACATGTTATGTTCATGTATCTTCTCCACAATGAGTTTTATTTATTTTTTTATTTCGCCATCTTTCCTCCACTAACAAAGTTTATAATTTAATTTTATATTTATTTACATTTAGCTTCTACATTTGTTTGTAGTTAAATAAAGTATTGTATTACCGTTAAACACATTTAGATCTGATTTAGATACATTTAGATTATTGCCGGTTAAGAATTAAACAGACAAATATTTAATTGGAAAACTTAATTTACGATATTATATTTGATATATTACATAATGAAGCATGCTTTCAGCAAAGTAATTTCATTAAATTTCGTACTATTATGAATATTTGTGAAGTAGTTTTGCTGGAAACCCTACATATAATTTTGTATTGCAATGTTTTGAAAAAAAACACAAAAATATTAGGATATATTGCTAATTAAAAAATGATTAAAGGCTTGTAATTATTTAATGACATACTTGGTAAATAATGTGTTTTTCTAATTTTAACTGCATCAAATCGATATACGGCGGTTATCCGTAAGTCAACTTTAAGAATGCAAACACAAGACTACGAAATGAGTTTTAGCCGCTATTTATCTTCGAGTTATTATGAAAACCGCGGTGCCGCCATGTTTCGACAAGCTTGGAGAGCATAATATCGTATAATTTTGGTTTGGCAATAAGGGGTAATTAAATCTTAACGCGAGCGGACTCGAGCGACTTGTAAAACATTGACATAAGTGGATGAATGTCTCCCGCCCACGTCCTCGACGATGAACGTCTCTCCGATAATGAATCTACCATTAATTTTGCCAACTTTCAGAAAATGAGCCCGGCCGATGATTAATAAGTTTTGAAGCCCGATGCTGAACTAACTTAAATCACTTTACAGCTTGAAAGGCTGGATTAGTCCGCTTTTATAATTAAGTTCAAACCTCGATTATAACCTAACCGCATCGTTTTGCAATCGGTTAAATGGATTGGAAATATCTTTCACACATATACTAAAAATCTGCTCGGTACCTAATATGGGTTCAAAACAGTGTATTTTACATTAAGAGACTACGCAATTCGAAAATGGTTATGTTTCTTAAATTTGGTTATGTGTCATGTTTCTATCACATCATGTTTTTATCACAACCTCAAATCTTTGTACGTACCTCGCGTTCAGTCACGCTTTATTACTCTTCTGTTTTTCTCTTTATCACTTTCTTTTTCTTTCAAGCTATTTATGCATGATGTTTTAACTGATATTTCCTCTCTTCATCCTCTTTTTAATTTGTCTTTATCTCTTCATTCATCGTTTCTCACAGGTCTCTATTTTTCTCTTATTAGAAATAAAGATTTTTCTGTTACTATCTCAATCACTCACTCTCTCTCCCTACGTCTCATTTATTTGTAACAATCTTAGTTTACTGTGTTGTTTTTTATTTTTTTATTTCAATTTAATAATTTTTTTCTACAAAATACTCTTTGACAAATACGTGCACTAATATAATTGTTAAATGTTATTATATATTTATATATTTTTTCTTTTATGTATGTGCATCAACATTTATAGGTTGACCCGACTTTCAACACGATAGGCAAGAATGACACATCTACACGAAAAACAAACACTTTGAGCCCTGAAGATGATCTCGATAAAGATCGACGTTGGCACGATAAAGAAAATGTTTTTCTAAAACCTACGTCACACCAGACCGCATCTCACGATCTTCCAATAATCATTGACTAACGGTCACTAAACATCACACATTAAAAGGTTTTTTTAAATTGTAGTTATTGTAAAACGAAATTATACATTGTTATAATTCAATTAAGTTAGGTCAGATATATTGTATATTACAAGTGAGATGTTAAATTTCAGTAAAACTCAGAAATCTGATTTAAGCTTTACTCTCTTTATCATCTATTTATCTATTTAACTATCTCAAACTATCCTTATCACTTTATGTTCATATCTCTCTCATTCTTCAATCCATATGATGTTTCTAAAATTTTTTTCTCTCATAAGTTTTTCTCTCCCTCTTTTTCATAAGAATTCCCTCTCTCTTTTTCCCTAATTCGCCCTCTCAAAGCCACATCTACTGCTTAACTTAGTCACCATTATCAATATATTTAGTGTATTATGTCAGTATTTATCGAAGAGGGAAGAGAACGAGCACTTTGTGAGGGGGCGGAGAAAAACATGATATGCAATCTGGTTATGTAAGGTTCTGTAAGCGGGAAAAAATGAAGCAAATAAAAAGGGTCTTTCTACCAACCCTGTTGTCACGTATAAGCACATTTTATCATAGGAAGATCCTGCTCGTCAGCAAACAGATTTTCTTGCACTGTCCTTTGTTAAATAGAAGAAATATAATAGTCGATTCCAGTACTTAAATGTACGGGAGAGAAAAGACAAAATTTTAAAAAGTGAAATGAATTTAATTTTTTTAACGCTTATAATATTTTATAAATGGTTAATATTAATATAAATTAGAGAATATTTCTCACTTTTTTAAAAACGAAATTTCATTTTAATAAACTAATCGATAACTGGTTCTTTTTATATGGATTATAAAGAATAAAGGAATAACGTAATACTACAATATGCTATTTATTATAAATCAATAACATTATCATGTAATTTTAACGATACACTTCGACAATTTATTTAGTTTAAAATAGTTTAAAAAATATATCTCTTGTAAGTTAACGATTTAACTCTAGCAAGACAGTAAAACGTAAAATCATAGGGCCTTCCACTGCATGTTCTTGATCGCCAAAACCCATCATCATTTTAATATAACTTTCACTCTCAACCTTTAATCATGAGCTAATTAGTTACTATGTTTACCATGCATTATGGACTTCATAAGTTTTTTTAAAATTTATACCTGTATTAATAAATAATCCATTATATTTAGTGGTCTATTGACCAAATCAATTCTTTCAATTAATTAATTTTTCAAATGACGTGTAATCTATTCGATTCTCTTTATTGATTAAGTGATTTAAAACGGTTATTAAAATATTATTTGTAGTTTAATGTATGTACAATATAAAAAAACCGTTGACTTTTAAAAAATTGGATGTAATTGTAAATTATTATAAATTTTGACAGTTTTAATGCTACATAAAAATTATTTTGACTTTTTATATTTTTAGGGTAATGGAAAATTATGCATGTCTAGCTAGTCAGAATATAAGATATTATATGATAAAAAATATGAGATAAAATAATAAAATGCTTGTGAATAAAACTCGGAATTTTACATTATTTATTATTTTTCAGTTATTTTCACATAAAGGTGTAGACGAAAAGTATAAAACCTACAAAAACACTAACTGACTTGATAAATGTTAAAATAAAAAATTATAAACGTAAAAGATAAGTTAATCTTTAAGTAAAGCAATGATTGAGATAAAAAGTCAGTCTCACGAGCGGGATTCGAACCCACGACCTTCAGCTAAATACACCGCTGCTCTACCACTTGAGCTATCGTGACTTCAGACTACTCGGACACCAACTTCTCATCTCAACCCACCTTTCGAATTTTCCCTCCTTTTTGCCATTTTTCAAATGTCGTGTAATCTATTCGATTCTAGGCGACAAATGAAATGGCCACGGAGAGCTTTAGTGAAGATATAGTTCATGTTACTTATTAAATCCATTAGATTTTGTGATCTAGGTCAAGTGGTAGAGCAGCGGCGTATTTAGCTGAAGGTCGTGGGTTCGAATCCCGCTCGTGACACTGACTTTTTTATCTCAGCCAATACCTTATATAAAGATTAATTAATTGAATAACGTTATTCGGTCAATCGGACCATGAACTCTAATGAATTATCATATAATGGTCATTTTAATGTATTTCAAATAAGTCAACAAGATATTGCAAACGTCGTCAATAAATTTTTTATTGCATAAATCATGTAATGTTATTTCATAACATTTGTTGAATTATAACAGAAAGGGGAAACAATTTATTTCTCTCTTCAAGCGGTTTGAATCTGTTCGCCGCTTTTGGAAGCGGCGAACGATGCCTAACCCATCTCTTTATCATGTGCCCAATATATTCTGTAGAATTCATGTCAGGAGAATGGCTGGTAATCAATTCATTGCGGTAATCCGTACATCCTTCAAGCAATGGAGGCCAACTCGAGCTATATTCCGTCGAGGATTATCCACCATTTTCAAGAAGTCGTCCCCAATAATTGGTGCGACTAGGACCACAGCTTCGAGAAGAACTTGTTTAAAGTCAACGATCCGTCTTGAATAATAATCAGTTCGCTACGGGCATGATTCTTCCACATAACATAACTGTACTTTAAAAGGAGGTTTATCACGCATGGCTCATGAAACAAACCATTCTCCACATCCCGGCCATCAGATTACCTCAAACCATCCGGCACCCATCTGTGAAGAAAACAGCCTCCCAATGGTCAAACATCCAAACGTGATGCTGATTTGCGAATAGTCGCCATTTTATTCGATGGTTCTGTAGTAGTGGAAATCCTGATGCGGGACATCTAGTGACCAGGCTATTCTACCGGAGCCTTCTGATGATTGTTTTAGAACTTACCTTTATATTGCCGACCGTTTGGAATTGATTACCCATCAAGGAAGCCGTAAAATGACGCTTCCGTAGTGCGGTAAGAGGAATAAAACGATCGTCTATAGCCGCGGGTCAATGGAGACTACCGGAAGCCTTAAACAGCTGTAGACCATCGTGGAGCGCACCACACCCGGAACGTGGGATATGGAAGTACGCTACGTTCGTCCATGGCCAGACTTCTGGCTGGGTGTAGTCTCTCCAATTAAATGCTTTTAAGAAAAAATTAATTTCTTACTCAAATTTTGATATTTCATCAAAGAAAAAAATTTAAAAATACAATTGAATCGCTCAACAAGTTGGCTCTAGAAAGGTTGAAAGTGAACAGATTTTCTTTATTTTTAATCAAAAGATTGTAAAAAGACTAGAAACATTTATAAAGCTAACTGCAAGGTATTAATGTTGTGTTTAAGTTTTAAGTTAACGTTGTATCTTAAACCTAGTTATTATGTAAAATAAATGCAAGTATCCGGTTTGTTTGTGTCTTTGGGTGTATATATTGAAAAAAAATATTTTTCCAGAGTATATAAGTTTTAAGTTTTTATACAGGCCCGAGAAGAGTGGAAGTTTAGCGAACGCCGATACAAGCTATCTCATTTCTATTCAAAACTTCAAGACGGTTGAATGTAAATGGTGGTTTGTTTCAAACAGCGGTTACTTATAGCGAAAATTCTTTTGGAGAATGTTAATATATTTTATTACCTTCTCCCCGTTCACTTCAACAACGGCTAAGACGCTGTTAATTTAGTTAAAAGGTCCTTAAGCTATTTATGGTCAAACTTTTTATATACTTTCGACTAAATATTTCTCTTTTTTTTGCTTCTAAGCAACGAACTAGTTGTGCTATCGTTGTGGCAACATCTTTCTACATTGTCTCTCGTTTTAGTCAAAAATTGAACAACCTACGATAACACATCTTCCTGTGGTTACATATTTGATTTAAGCTTATTGAAATAATAAATTTTTTATCTTAACACAGTTTCTTTACCTGTCTGAAGTTTTCCGAAGGCCAGTCTTCTTCGCACAGGTGTTCTCCCATAAGGTGCATGTATATGCCGTACGGGAGAGTCAGGACGAGCGACGATACCCAGATGGACGCGATGATCCCGACGCAGGTCGTCAGCTTCATCCTCGGTTTGAATGGATAGATGATGACAAAAAATCTGTCCACAGCTATTGAAGTGAGCGTGAACGAACTGATGTACACACTCGTGGCTTGTGCGTAAGGCACCAGGTGGCATAGAACGCTGCCGAATATCCAACGACCTGCAACATAATTAATAGATGAATATATTAACATTATCATGTAATTTTAACGATACACTTCGACAATTTATTTAGTTTAAAATAGTTTAAAAAATATATCTCTTGTAAGTTAACGATTTAACTCTAGCAAGACAGTAAAACGTAAAATCATAGGGCCTTCCACTGCATGTTCTTGATCGCCAAAACCCATCATCATTTTAATATAACTTTCACTCTCAACCTTTAATCATGAGCTACTGAGTTACTAGGTTTACCATGCATTTTTTACTTCACAAGTTTTTTTT
>NW_019393219.1:145404-187948 GCF_000648675.2 Cimex lectularius
GTGTGTGTGTGTGTGTGTGTGTGTGTGTGTGTGTGTGTGTGCGTGCGTGCGTGTGTGTGAAGGGAGAAGGAGGAGTATTACAAGTATTACAACAAGGACTTCTCGTTATTAAGTCGACACGACACTGCGTATTCCACACTTAAAAATTACCTTCTCGCCGTCAGCTGTTCTTTTAGTTGGTTTGTCCCGCTGGGGGCTAAAACAATGGATTGAAACTCCATCCTACAACTCCTCTGTCACCGTCTTAGGCCCACGTCGCATTGATTTATTAAATTCGGAGTCCATGATTCTCTTTATAAAGTGCGAAAACAATGCTTGGTCGTCCACGTTTACGCAATTCGCGATTTCTCGAAGTCTTTAAAAATACTGTCGCAGCGTTTCATTTCGCTTCTTTTTAGAATTCGACAATAAGAGATGGATTTCAGCGCTTAAAGAATTCTCGTTAGAAAGCGACTTTTAATAGGTCCCACGAAAGAATACCTCTTTCTGACTTTACAAACATGGCCGCCGAACCTGAGAGTTTCCTCTTCGAGAAAATAAATTTCTGGGTATCGTTCCACCTGCATAGTGAAGTCATGTCTTCGACCTTGGATACTCATATTTGTAAATTGTCTTCTTCGTGTCCCGAAAAAGCGGGAATAGCGTCTTCAACGTCTCGGAATAACACGCTACAACCACCTACCACCCTAACCACAACAATGACGGAACTTTTCGCCTTTCTTATCCATTCTCCTGCGCTCCAGGAGTCGTCATTGAGTGGCAATTGGTGTTCTTATTTCCCATTTCCGTCTCAGTATGACAAAACACTCAAAAATTTAAACAGTGACGGCACGGCACAACGAGCACGTGTCTTCAGAAATAGCAACATTCTAACCTATCGCTACCGTAAAGCAGCCCCCAATTGTAGGATGAAAAAGGAGTATAGAGCATCGGGAAACACTTGCAACACAAATAAAATGACGTTTTATTATTTAAAAAATACAAGGACTAACGGTATTAAGTCGACACGACACTTCGTATTCAACACTTAAAAAATTACCTTCTCGCTTTGTCAGATGTTCCTTTAGTTGGCTTGTCCGAGTGCGGGCTAAATCAATGGATGGAAGCGACCATCGTGCATATATATGTATAGTATACATATATACATACATACACACACACACACACACAGANAAAATTTTAATTTTATAAAAACTATGTCCTTGTGAATTATTTAAGGTCATAGGGAATGCTAGATGGACTCAGTTAATATTTTGTAGTGCACCCAAACCTTCTCCTGTGCATAAATTTGGCAATGCCATAACTATACATCCTGCTTTTAAGTGAAGTCCTGTAGGAGGCAAGCCCGAAGGTGTCATTGATTGTAAATATTCAATGGAATGCTGTAAACTTATGTTTTCATTGTCGGCTTTGTCAACAGCTAGTTAGTCACTACGCTATGCAAACACTTGACTATTTCCCCTGGTAGTCACCGGAAGATGATTTATTTTTTCACTTCATCATTTCTAGCTGATAATATAGCTCCAATTCTTTTTCTTTCTCAAATAAATCTAAAGGATAATTCTTTAAGTAAGTTACCAAGTAGGTAAAAATTAAGGTAACCAATAGGTATTGGTTGAGAGAGAAAAAACATTAATTATTTGAAAAGAATTTATTTGGTCAATCGGACCACGAAACCTAATAGATTTAATGGTTAAAACTTTTCAATTAAATTATCGCATAACATTTCCTGGGGTATTTCAAGATTTTATGGTACTATTCCCGATATCTAATAACGAATCTGAGAATTAAAGGATCTTCATCGACACGGAAATTCTTGGACAAGTTGAATTGCTAAAAGATATTCCATAATAAAATCTTTTTTAAGTAATACATAAATGCGTCTCCTGCCTCCTTTTTTATGACTGGTAAAACCTGTCGAAAGTAACCAACCAGTATTTTCCCAGCAAATGCAAGTTCATCATGAAAACCATCTCTAAATGTCCAATCCATAGTGGCTAACACAGTTTGGGTAATCGTCGGAGCTTCATACTAGATGAAATTATAAGTTTGTTGGAGTGTCTGTTTCATTTTACGTGACCAGTTCAGTGTGAAGCGGTGTTCGTCTAAATTAAACCGTAACCCGAATGTTTCAGTCGGGCTTAGCCTGAGAAGAGCTGATTAAAAGGCTGATTAAAACAGCTTAAGTTTAGCCCTGAGAAGGGTTGATTGGAATTTGATTTGGACATGTTGTCAGTCGAAAATAATGAAATAATAAATATCTTCTCTCGCTGTCAAAAAAAAGTGAGAGAGAGAAAGAAACATGAAGAAATCTTATGATAAAAAACTTTCGTAACTTCGCCAATTGTAATTTTCGTCTTTTGCAATATTCTTTATTCCATTGATCTTAAATAGCGGTTTAATACTGTGAAAGGGAAGATACAGTATTTGCAAAATTTTTCACAGTTTTAATCCAACAAAAATTCGGAAGTAGCTAAATTCCGGATTAAAATATAATACATAAAATATAACACACTGATACCAATTGACTTATTTTGTATAAAAACATTCTTCTTTCCAATGTATAATATGATATGGTTCTAAAAGTTTAAACTGAGAAATAGTGAGAGATTTAAAAATTATATTAAATCGTTGCGTTTAACCTCCCATTATCTTTATCTCTTTCTTCACCATTAAAATGGTATATGTCCTTCTCCTGTCTCACTCACTCTCTCTCTCACTTTCTCTCTCTCTCTCACTTTCTCTCTCTCTCTCTCTCTCTCACTCTCTCTCTCTCACTCGCTCTCTCTCTCTCTCTTTCTTTCTCTATATGTGTTTATCTCTTTCTCCGCCTTCACTCACTTTTTCCTTTCTTAACACACCACCAGATAGAGAGATGTTTCAGAGATGTTTCATATCATTAACACTAAATATTTAAGGTTCAGTACGTCCTCAATCTCTTCTTATCAGCTTTCGACTTCTTTACTTTATTACACCATTCTCATAAAGTATATCTTCTAACCGTCAAACTATCAATTACAGTTTAACCTTTCCGCTGTTTCTCACTCTCTCTCTCTCTCTCTCTCTCTCTCTCTCTCTCTCTCTCTCTCTCTCTCTCTCTCTGTCTCACACACACTTCAATCGAAACATTTTTAAAACTGTTTTTTTTACAACAATTTTACACAATGACATATGACACATATGACATCACAAGAATAGCACCACACTTTATTCCGAAGAACTTATTTTGTATAAAAATTTTGTTCTTTCTAATGTATAATATGATATGGTTCTAAAAGTTTTAACTGAGAAACATTGAGAGATTTAAAAAAGTTAGATTAAAACATTGCGTTTAACGTCCCCCTATCTTTTTCTCTTTCTTCACGATAAAAAGTACCATAAAGACTTTACGTTATCCAACATGTAACCTAAATAAAAAAATGCATATAATGGATATCCAATTTTTTGAAAAGAAGTTTTACGTTTAAATTTTCTCCTGCGTAGTGAATTTGATATAAAGAATGGATTCGATGGGTTTGAGGCGTGATACAATTGAATAGTAGCACTCTGAAGTAATAGCATTAATATTCATTTTCACTGTCACTTATTGTTAGACGTTGCGACGCCAGTGTCACATCAATCGTTGTGAAGGAAGGTTGCTGGTGGTTTTTTACAAATGGGATTGGGTGGCGTCTGAAGACAAATGTGATATTACGAATTTTGTAAATGGTAAAATTTGTGAAACCAATGAATCGCTTGTTTTACCGAGTGGGTTTCAATCTCGTGCTCATCTTTTCTGAATTTTCAGTTCTTAACTTTTGAGAGTAGTGTGGGTTTTATGTGCCCACGTGTGCCTATTTATAACCCAAATGAAGTGAAAGTCTTTGGTTAATAGAAGATGTGAACAGTGGTCGGTTATCCATTTTAAAGTGATTGTAACATTTTTTATTTTTTCCATGAGAGAATGTTTTTAGGCTTGCGAGAAATAACTAATCACTCCGGCTGGTAGGATGGCTCATACTAGGGAGCCAAGGAAGTACTGGAACTTGAACTCGAAAGCCGAAATGTCTTCGGATTCAACCTTGCTTTTTGACTGTTAAAAGGACCGATATGTTTTTTCTGAATGCAAGCAGTTGGATAATATTAGGCCACAGGGTTGCCACGAAACAATTGGTTCAGGTCGACAAATTTTGAAAAGCGAAGACGCTGCATAGCCAGTTAATCTGAGGCAAATAATCTAAATATAAGTTCTGACATGGATAAGCGAGAGTCTTAACCACAAAATTTGTGTCAAGAGTAGGGAAATGGATTTTGCAAAAGCTTAACAATAAAACCTATTTATCACAAATTCCATTCCATAAAATAAGAGGCAACTTTCATTACATCTTCATTCCCGATCGAAGGCTTTCCTCTTTATTAAAACAGAATTTTACTATTGTACATTGAAAGAAATTTATAGCTGGCTGTAAGTCAACCGTGACATTCTATTCCGAGAATCAAACATGACGCCAAAATGTAAGTAGTACTGGTCTGTGGTCGATCCCGCTCTACCAACCACTGATTTAATTTAGTTTTTAAGACCTGTTTTATTTTCCGTTAACGCCCTCGCGGCGATATTGGCGACGGTCAAGTTCCCCTTGTGTACGTTAGCTTGGGATAATTATGTAATAAAAGCCGGCCGTTTACGACTTACCGCGCGTGCTTGCTTTACGGTTATATTTAAGTGGTGTATATAACCGAGGGGCTTTTCACCGCCAGTAAGTAAAACCCTCGGGTTGGGAGAGCTAGCCAAAAGTTAAATGCCCCGTCTAAGTTGGGATGAAGTGTGTTAATTTGTTGCTATAAATCTAAAATGGTTGCAATTTTCCTTTTAGTGGGTCCCATGTATTTTGATCTTTACTCTACCCATAGATATATACTTAGTAATAATTTCTTTGATTTTTCAACGCTTTACTATTTAGTATTTGTCAGGTAAAAACGAAATAAAATAAATTATTTTACAAAGAATGTAAACATGTTTCCCTCTTATCATTTATGTTCATCAATGAAAGTTGAAATGCCCTAATATTAACATATTCAGCAAAAATTAATAAATATTATATTTATAAAGTTTGTGTATAGTGATATTTTGTAAATTCTTAACTTAAATCCTTTTTTAAAAAGATAGTTCCTACTCACAGTAAGTTGTTTTGCAACGATCCGGATTTCGAGCCTTTTAGCTCATCATCAGATTCAAAGACTGATACAACCACGTCTCTCAACATGAATTGCCAAAGTGAACCGCTGATACCTCCGCCAACGCGACGTTCCAATTATCAGCTGATTTTTTTAATGATGCTCAATTTGAACGTGCGAAACGCGGAAATTATAACACAAATAAATATTAGAATAATAAATACTTAATATTACTATAAATTACTATAAAAATAATAACAATTAAAATAATTAGATTTATTATTTAGACGTTTGCTATTATTTATGTACATATTTAAAATGGGAGGTAGATCAAAATCTGTTATATTATTAATGCATTTATCACCATGTTCAATTTTACATTTTTTAATTTCAAATTTCTCAAACCAATCTAGTTCTTTCCCTTTGTTGAAACTATGTAACACTCTTGTATTTAAATTTGAATTGAAATTATGTTTTGTTTCTCTTAGATGGTCCTTAAATTCCGAAAATTTGCTCGATTTAGGCAAGTGTTCTTTTACTCTGGTTTTTATTTCTCTACCGCTTTGTCCTATATATTTACTATCACAATCATTACAATTGAGTTGGTAAACCCCGCTTTTTGCCAAGTTGTCTACTTTGTCTTTAGGTTTTGAGAGGATGTTTTTAAGTGAACCCGTACTTCTAAAAGCTATTCTAAAACCTTCTTGTTTAAAAATTTTATTAACTTTTTCCGATAATTCACCAATGTATGGTAATCAACGGAAACCTAATGATTCATTTGTGTGGGGTGGCTGAGTCCTATTGTTGATTCGTTTAAAGTTCATTTTATCAATCTACAATAATCAAAATAATTGTTAAAATAATTTTAATAATCGGTCATTGATTGCTGATCGGGTGTTCTAAGCTTGAGACAGCTTGTTTAACAAAATTTCAGTGTAACCTGGAAAATAATTGAATTAGAAAAGTTATCTACCCGGGTGTATTAAGCTGATTAAGGTTGGATAGGAACCAGTTGGAATATCAATTATCACCACTAGTCCACACGTTCTTGCAGTCCATCTCAAAATTACAGTACTTGTCCGTAATTTTACTTTTTCCGAGAAGGAATTTGTATTAAAATGTTTGAAACAAATAACATAAATTTTAAAAATTAAAACATTATTAAGGTCCTTAATCATTGAACATGTAATGACATTTTGAGAATGATATTTTTTTGTTAGCTTAGTTTAACCTACCATCATCGTTCTATTTTCTCGCCAGACTATTCTTCATCCTTCATTCATCATATGTATATGAGGATCATATGTATATAATCTCCACCACAATGCATTCATGCTCACTACCGCAGAATGTTCGATGTTCCCTGGGGGTGATAGGGGTTATATGCTCCTCAGGTAACGCTAATAAAATATAGTACATAATTTTCAATTAATTAATATTTACTTAAGGTATTAGTTGAGATAAAAAAGTCCGTGACACGAGATTCAAACTCCCGTCCTTCGGCTAAATACGCCGTTGCTCTACCACTTGAGCTAGCGTGACTTCGATCCACTCGGACACTAACTTCCCATCTCAACCCCACCTTTTTGAATTTTCCCTCCTTTTTGCCATTTTTCAAATGTCGTGTAATCTATTTGATTCTCGGCGACAAATGAAATGGCCACGGAGAGCTTTAGTGAAGTATACTTCAATTTGCTTAATACATTTATTATGATTCGTGGTCCGCTTGACCAAATTAACTCTTTTCAATTAATTAATATTTAATTAAGGTTTTGGTTGAGATAAACAATGAAAGTGAAGAATGACAAAAAAAATATTAATCAATTGAAAAGAATTTATTTGAGCATGCGGACCACGAAACCAGATAAATAGAAAAGTACATAATCACACACACTAATTTATTGGCACTACCTCTCCTAGAATACATCATATTCCAAAAAGTCGGGTTATTAGAAATAATCGTCCCCAAACACGCTAATGAATTACATACTAACACCGCAATTCATTTACACTACCATAGAATAATGATGATATATTAATAAGTAATTTAATAATGCAGCCTCAGATGAACAATGGTTAAACGAGTTTCCTGTTTCGGACGGGGTCCTTCAGGGGGAGATTCTAACCCCGCTTTTGGGCCAATTTATTTCTGACATTGCATTCCTATATAAAACGAGGAAGGAACGTCATTTATATTAAATTTAAATGCAGAAAACCGATAAATAATTTTAAAATAATGGAAGAGTACACCTGTTTAACAATGGTCGTATTGCATAATTTGATAATAATACTAATGTTGCATATGTGGGTATACTTTTTACTTGACGCGATGGTATTTAAATAGGAAAGAACGTATCGAAGAATGAATGAGAGTGTGAGTATCTCATATAAAAGTTGATTCCATACTTCTCGCAGAAAGGGATTCATGGTCGCATAGAGGGCTAACTTTCAGACAGTGAATGAAATAATTTTCTTATTTTGAGTGAATATATTTATTAGATCCATTATATTTTGTGGTCCGTACCAACAACTTCTTTCAAATAATTAATTTTTATGTAAGGTATTGGTCTCCAACTGGTTGAGATGGGGAGTTAGGGTCCGAGTGGATCGAAGTCACGATAGCGCAAGTGGTTAGAGCAACGGCGTATTGAGCCGAGCTTCATGGGTTCGAATTCCGCTCGTGAAACTAACTTTTTCATTTCAACCAATACTTTCCACAAATATTTATTATAGTGAACCCATTTAGATATGTTTCTAATGAAACATCAAAAACTCATAGGTACATCAGTGCTCGAAGTTAGTTGGTTTTTATTTAATTGCAGATTAATGGAGTTAGTCACTTGGACAATATCAAAACCCTAGTGAATACCTGACTGTGTGAATGTATTTATATGCGCATATGGTTAAGTATGTATGGACATAGTCTGTAGTGAAATATCAAGAACTCATAGACATTACAAAATACTGAAAGTTAATAGTTGTAAATATATTTTCAGTGCAGTAAGAGGTATACCTGATTTCCTGATTCTGTGAATGCACTTTTTTTAACATTGCGTTCCGCATTAACCACCGTGAGTGCATTTATTGGTGTATGTGTTTGTTTTACGTGTCTATTTTCTAATTGAAAAATACATAGAAGTTTTTTTTAATTACTGAAAAACGAAGAAAAACTGCAAGAAGTAACGACCGGCCAAGACGAAGTGTTAACGCAAAATGCCAAAAACAAAATCCAGCTCATATAAGATGTATTCAGCAAGAATAAATGGGCCAAGTGGTGATGATTAATATCCCCCCTTTCAACATGGCGATTTACACAAATGGCAAGGATAATCCATCAGTGGTTATCTAAACGAACTTCTTAATCGTAGTAATTTTACAACCCATTTATCATATCTGATCACGAGTAATGGTGTGATGGTACATTTCATTCCACTCAATGTTCGATTTATAATTATAATTTTATAATTAATCTTTTAATAAAATAAACTAATCCCTTTACGGACCAAGGGTTGTACTACATTTCACGAGTTATTACGTATTATCACCAATGAAAATAACTAATTATTCTGAAATCGTGAGATGCGATCTGGTGTGATGTAGGTTTCAGAAAAACATTTTCTTTATCGTGCCAACGTTTCGATCTTTATTGAGATTTCTCCCGTCCGATAACTTCAAAATAGCTTTCAAAAATTATAAAATAATTCAAACACTTTTTTCCAAAATTAAAGATCCCACACCAATGACAAATAAATCTGACGTAATCTACAAGATCAACTGTTTAAACTATACGGCAACCTACATCGGTCTTACATACCAATATCTGGGATGTACATCTCTGGACAAGAGAGTAAAGCAACATATCTATGATTGCAAAAAACCCAAGCAAAATCCTACAGCACTCGCTACCCACCATTTTGAACACCAACACAATTTGGACTTCAAAAATCCACAAATATTATACACAGAACAAAACAAATATAAACGTAATTTCTTAGAAATGGTTTATATCAACAGAGATAAACACAGCATCAATTACAGAACAGATACATGTAAACTCAGTCACAGCTACGCCAATATCATTAATCAGATTCAATATATGTAACATAAATATATTTTCACATTACATTCCACACATCAAATATTTTTCACATAGTCTAATTGTCCAAGAATTTAGCTTTCCTTTTCCTATACATAATCCTTTTGTACATAATCCTGAAAGGATAATTTGGCCGAAACATTACCAACACATTTTTTCCCTTGGTCGGCTCTTTTCACCTCAAAGAAGCCGACAACTTATACAAAAATGTCTTTTCTATACCGACTTCCTTCCCCACCCCTTCAAAATCCAACGTATATAAATATAAAACAGCAAAATCTCACTGGCACTTTCAACACGACACGCAAGAATGGCACAATTACACAGAAGACAAACACTTTGAGTGAATAGAAATACTTTGATTGAATATTAAAAAAAATATATTTTGCATTGTAGAAATTCACTTTTCCACATCCTAAATGTATTTGTTAAATGTAAACAATGTTTGTTGGAAATGATCTCAATAAAGATCGAAACATTTGCACGATAAAGAAAATGTTTTTCTAAAAACCTACGTCGTACCAGACCGCATCTCACGATTTATGAATAATTATCGATTAACGGTCACTAATCGCCATACATTTCTAAATGAAAATAACATGGATTATGCCAAGATTCGAACCCAGAACCGCTAGTGAAGCAAATCCGAGTGGGAAGCTCTAAACACTAGGCCATTACGGTTTGCTAATACCTATCATCTATTCGTTTACTAAATAAAAATATAATATGTGTAAATTTTTCGTGGGAATTAGTTTGAAGCCGTAATCTTTTGATAGGTAATCTTCTAATTTTATCTTTTCACATCTAGCACAGATTTGTAGTAATCCTTAAACCGTTTTACATTTTTAAAATTGAACGTCATTATCTCCGTTGCATTTGTTATTTTCATATTCGAATTTTCTAGAAAAATACAAAGTTTATCGTTGGAACTCGGAATGGAAAGTTTATAGGAAGTTGTAAGAAGCCCACCTCCGCTTCGTGAATTTGACTTATTAACGGGCTTAATTTGCAGTCCTTTGACACAGATGAAAAGTAGAATGCCTCTTGGTCCAACTTCTACATTTTGCCTATGCGGAAACTTTCCCCACTAATATTATCCCATTATTGATTATAAGAACACTATGGATTATCCCAATGGTATATAGGCTTGTGGCAATGTCATTTTAGAATGTTTATCTTTAAACTTCTCACTGTTCTATTTATGGTGGGTTTTCTGTTTAGTTTCCTTATGTATTATTAAACCAAAGATAATAATCTATGTTGAGTTATTACAAATATGCAAGCGTTTGTGTTTTTACGACCACACCTCCGCGATCAGAAATTCAAGTTCTGCTTTCAACCCATCTCAACAAAATGAATAATGCATAAATCGTATGTCTTAGGAAGTGTTCTGTTTCTCTCCTGACCTTGTTTACAGAAGAAATGCATTTACCAGCCCTTGTAAATTTAGCGGGACTGAAGACTTAGCGCTGGAGTGAAACAGGCTGAAAAATGAAGATTTGTTTGAGTAGGTAATACGAGTGGTCTATTCATGGAAAAAACATGATTCTGTTTATACAACGTTATTGGCTATTTATTTAAACTCATTATTACGTTATTATAAAATCGTTAAAACGTATTTATTATAAAATCATATTTTTGTGTTAAAATTACGGAACCAAATTTAAAACGTGTTAATTTATCTTGGAAAAACCATTAACTACTCTCTAAAATTTAATATTCCAATGAAATCTGTCAACGAGTAGGAAAATACAGTTTTGGTACTTACCAATACCATTCAGCTTTCAGTTTCACAATACTCATCTCAAACTTAATTCAACTAGTTACTACCACACTGTATCCGTTTCCTCTTAAATGGCAAACTTCAAGCTAGAAAGCATTTCGCCTTGGGAACAATGAACAATTCCGTCATCCTTCCTATTAAAGGACCTTATGCAAATTTAACTCTGCTTCTACCACTTTTCTTAGTACAAGTGCCTAAAATCCTTTTCTACTCCAGACGAAGCTTTCAGCCTTCAGGTCCGTAAACAAAACAAAAATGTTATAAATCCCATGCCCTGAAGATGATCTCAATAAAGATCGAAACATTGGCACGATAAAGAAAATGTTTTTCTAAAAACCTACGTCGTACCAGACCGCATCTCACTATCTCCAAATAATAGTTTTTATGATCAAATTAAATGAAGTCACGGAACAAAACAAAGAATGCTGGGGAATGTTTCACTGAACCTGACATTCTAAATAAAAGGATGAACAGACAAATATACATTTCATACAAGAAAGAATTTATTTTAACACTAACTTAATGACGAAAGTATAAAAAACGGGCTGATGTCGTAGACGATTATCAAACATTATTAATTATGTTGGACGTCATTAACGGGGTCTGGCCTGGAAAAAAAAACCCAATTGAACAATGGGGGGGGGCTTTCTCTTTACATTGTTTACTCTTTTGCGTTTTCTCTTTGTTAATAATGGGCCGAGGTTCTTCCTTTTTTTCAGAATTTCTTTTGTCTGATCCATGGTTTAATTCCGTTTGGTAGGCCTACGGTAAGGATGATAAACCGTCGATTACGATGACCGAATAAATGGCCAAGTCTGAAAGGAAATCAATTGGTGTCGAAGTTTCATTACCCATGATAAAAATAAAAGTAAGCAAGTTTTGTATAAGTTTTAAACATTTAGGCTCAACTCCCGGAAAAATGATCAAAATTAAAAATATGAACATTTGATTAAGATTGTAAAAATAATTGTTATTTATCATGCATTTTTTTAAATGATTTAAATAGGAGGGTGTAAACGAAAGTTAAATGATTTTATTGAAACTTTTTATTAGTGATAGTAGGTCAAAAATAGTGGACACTTATTGATGTGTTCTTCCCAATTGGCCAAGATAAAATTTTGGAACAAATTAAATATTTTTTAAAAGTTTCTGCGTAGATTTCAAGATTGTTGCACTTCAATCGATTTGATTTTTTTCATAATATGTATCGTAATATAATAATATTTTTGCCTATTAAAAGCTCACGATTTATTTCGTTAATCTCAAAAATAGTTATGACCTTAGAAGGACGCGATACATTGAAGACAAAGGAAGAAAACAAAACGTTCGAGAGTATTTTTGCAACTTATAATGACATAAAATCTAAACTTCGATCACAAAGGTGTGGTAGGGAGAAAGATGCATTCCAATGGTTCTAAGAAAATTAATCTTTAAGGTATTGGTTAACATAAAAATTCAGTGTCACGAGCGGGATTCGAACCCACGACTTTCAGCTAAATACGCCGCTGCTCTACCACTTGAGCTATCGTGACTTCAATCCATTCAGACACCAACTTCCCATCTCAATCCCACCTTTTGAATTTTCCCTCCTTTTTGCCGTTTTTTTGGTGTCCTAATGGATCGAAGACACGTTAGCTCAAGTGGTAGAGCAGCGGTGTATTTAGCCAAAGGTCGTGGGTTCGAATCCCGCTTTTATCTCAAAAGAAAATAATTTATTTCGTCAATCGGACCATGAAACCTAATCGGTTCTAAGAAAGTTGATTTTGAATAACTTGTAGAACAGTTGCTAACTGTTAAGTGAAACAGCAGCCATTGGCGGAGAAAAACTACCCCGGACGAATCCAGCTCAAAACTGTCTTTTGTTTATTGCTATTTAAGGGGTTTAAAGAGTGCCCAAAACGAATCCGAAAAACTTATTTCGAAAACAAATGTTGGAACTTACTTTCCTGGAAGCGTCTTTGGGTTTTATATTCATTATTACTCTAATTTCATTTATCGTGTTTCATTGGAATTATCATTCATATATATAATAATTTTTAGTTTTTGGTTCTGTTCATTATCAAATCTAGCTACGTTATGTATGGTTTTCCTTCAAACTCAATTATGAAAATCATTAAAACTTCGCTTAAAAAAATTCAATAAACAAAGTTATTCTTCTTTTTGCACCCCAATAAAACCTGAAACAAATTATGAAAATCAGTTAAAACTACCCAGTCGATATATCCATCGGTTTACCTAATAGATCCTGGGTTAGAGGCGACAAAAATCGTTTAAAAACCGCTTTCTTGCCTCACGCAGATATAAATACCGCAGGAAATTTGAAATTAAAAAAGCTATTAAAGTTTTAAAAAAACGGGTTATTTAAAATTTAAAAAAATTTAGCATCAAATTAAAAAAAGGTTAGTTTGAGGTTAAAAAGGGTTCATTTGACAGAAAAAAAGGAAAATCTAATACATAATATATTTGTATACAGTATACGTATATGACATATATGTTCAAACATACACAAATCTTTGAGCAGAACATAACCTAATGAATTCTACTATACAGAAAAACCTTTAAAAGGACCATCTTGATTTTAACAAGAATATACACTATACAACAGCAACCTATGTAAGTCTCCTATGAAAGTATTACGTCGCCCTTCTTACTTTTTATTCCCAAATTTCATAAACCAACCAACCATGTATCATCTACAGGCTTAAGATATCATAATTGACGATAACCCGGAGAACCCTCTCATAAAATGTTTCCTCCCCCGTGCAGAAATTTCTTTCTGACCAGCAGAAGAAAAGCATATACTCACTTTTCCAAATTTGAATGATGAAGGTAAAACTTATTTTTTAATAATTATTACCGTAATAACACAATGTAGATGGTTAGATTATATTAATGGCGATTTGTAATGTGTAGCTAGGTAAAAAAAATTGGAGAACCATTGGAATGCATCTTTCTCCCTACCACACCTTTGTGATCGAAGTTTAGATTTTATGTCATTATAAGTTGCAAAAATACTCTCGAACGTTTTGTTTTCTTCCTTTGTCTTCAATGTATCGCGTCCTTCTAAGGTCATAACTATTTTTGAGATTAACGAAATAAATCGTGAGCTTTTAATAGGCAAAAATATTATTATATTACGATACATATTATGAAAAAAATCAAATCGATTGAAGTGCAACAATCTTGAAATCTACGCAGAAACTTTTAAAAAATATTTAATTTGTTCCAAAATTTTATCTTGGCCAATTGGGAAGAACACATCAATAAGTGTCCACTATTTTTGACCTACTATCACTAATAAAAAGTTTCAATAAAATCATTTAACTTTCGTTTACACCCTCCTATTTAAATCATTTAAAAAAATGCATGATAAATAACAATTATTTTTACAATCTTAATCAAATGTTCATATTTTTAATTTTGATCATTTTTCCGGGAGTTGAGCCTAAATGTTTAAAACTTATACAAAACTTGCTTACTTTTATTTTTATCATGGGTAATGAAACTTCGACACCAATTGATTTCCTTTCAGACTTGGCCATTTATTCGGTCATCGTAATCGACGGTTTATCATCCTTACCGTAGGCCTACCAAACGGAATTAAACCATGGATCAGACAAAAGAAATTCTGAAAAAAAGGAAGAACCTCGGCCCATTATTAACAAAGAGAAAACGCAAAAGAGTAAACAATGTAAAGAGAAAGCCCCCCCCCATTGTTCAATTGGGTTTTTTTTTCCAGGCCAGACCCCGTTAATGACGTCCAACATAATTAATAATGTTTGATAATCGTCTACGACATCAGCCCGTTTTTTATACTTTCGTCATTAAGTTAGTGTTAAAATAAATTCTTTCTTGTATGAAATGTATATTTGTCTGTTCATCCTTTTATTTAGAATGTCAGGTTCAGTGAAACATTCCCCAGCATTCTTTGTTTTGTTCCGTGACTTCATTTAATTTGATCATAAAAACTATTATTTGGAGATAGTGAGATGCGGTCTGGTACGACGTAGGTTTTTAGAAAAACATTTTCTTTATCGTGCCAATGTTTCGATCTTTATTGAGATCATCTTCAGGGCATGGGATTTATAACATTTTTGTTTTGTTTACGGACCTGAAGGCTGAAAGCTTCGTCTGGAGTAGAAAAGGATTTTAGGCACTTGTACTAAGAAAAGTGGTAGAAGCAGAGTTAAATTTGCATAAGGTCCTTTAATAGGAAGGATGACGGAATTGTTCATTGTTCCCAAGGCGAAATGCTTTCTAGCTTGAAGTTTGCCATTTAAGAGGAAACGGATACAGTGTGGTAGTAACTAGTTGAATTAAGTTTGAGATGAGTATTGTGAAACTGAAAGCTGAATGGTATTGGTAAGTACCAAAACTGTATTTTCCTACTCGTTGACAGATTTCATTGGAATATTAAATTTTAGAGAGTAGTTAATGGTTTTTCCAAGATAAATTAACACGTTTTAAATTTGGTTCCGTAATTTTAACACAAAAATATGATTTTATAATAAATACGTTTTAACGATTTTATAATAACGTAATAATGAGTTTAAATAAATAGCCAATAACGTTGTATAAACAGAATCATGTTTTTTCCATGAATAGACCACTCGTATTACCTACTCAAACAAATCTTCATTTTTCAGCCTGTTTCACTCCAGCGCTAAGTCTTCAGTCCCGCTAAATTTACAAGGGCTGGTAAATGCATTTCTTCTGTAAACAAGGTCAGGAGAGAAACAGAACACTTCCTAAGACATACGATTTATGCATTATTCATTTTGTTGAGATGGGTTGAAAGCAGAACTTGAATTTCTGATCGCGGAGGTGTGGTCGTAAAAACACAAACGCTTGCATATTTGTAATAACTCAACATAGATTATTATCTTTGGTTTAATAATACATAAGGAAACTAAACAGAAAACCCACCATAAATAGAACAGTGAGAAGTTTAAAGATAAACATTCTAAAATGACATTGCCACAAGCCTATATACCATTGGGATAATCCATAGTGTTCTTATAATCAATAATGGGATAATATTAGTGGGGAAAGTTTCCGCATAGGCAAAATGTAGAAGTTGGACCAAGAGGCATTCTACTTTTCATCTGTGTCAAAGGACTGCAAATTAAGCCCGTTAATAAGTCAAATTCACGAAGCGGAGGTGGGCTTCTTACAACTTCCTATAAACTTTCCATTCCGAGTTCCAACGATAAACTTTGTATTTTTCTAGAAAATTCGAATATGAAAATAACAAATGCAACGGAGATAATGACGTTCAATTTTAAAAATGTAAAACGGTTTAAGGATTACTACAAATCTGTGCTAGATGTGAAAAGATAAAATTAGAAGATTACCTATCAAAAGATTACGGCTTCAAACTAATTCCCACGAAAAATTTACACATATTATATTTTTATTTAGTAAACGAATAGATGATAGGTATTAGCAAACCGTAATGGCCTAGTGTTTAGAGCTTCCCACTCGGATTTGCTTCACTAGCGGTTCTGGGTTCGAATCTTGGCATAATCCATGTTATTTTCATTTAGAAATGTATGGCGATTAGTGACCGTTAATCGATAATTATTCATAAATCGTGAGATGCGGTCTGGTACGACGTAGGTTTTTAGAAAAACATTTTCTTTATCGTGCAAATGTTTCGATCTTTATTGAGATCATTTCCAACAAACATTGTTTACATTTAACAAATACATTTAGGATGTGGAAAAGTGAATTTCTACAATGCAAAATATATTTTTTTTAATATTCAATCAAAGTATTTCTATTCACTCAAAGTGTTTGTCTTCTGTGTAATTGTGCCATTCTTGCGTGTCGTGTTGAAAGTGCCAGTGAGATTTTGCTGTTTTATATTTATATACGTTGGATTTTGAAGGGGTGGGGAAGGAAGTCGGTATAGAAAAGACATTTTTGTATAAGGCGTCGGCTTCTTTGAGGTGAAAAGAGCCGACCAAGGGAAAAAATGTGTTGGTAATGTTTCGGCCAGATTATCCTTTCAGGATTATGTACAAAAGGATTATGTATAGGAAAAGGAAAGCTAAATTCTTGGACAATTAGACTATGTGAAAAATATTTGATGTGTGGAATGTAAAAAATCAATACCGACCAGACAGCGTATTTTTATTGTTAAGAAAAGTGTTGTGTATTATGAGTTATTGTAAAATGTTTAGATCACAAGTGTTCCCGTGTACAAATAAAGCAATGGCAATGCTAACGCGAACCAAGATGAGTCGTTTTTCTTTCTTTCATGGACGTAGTTTGTTCCTATAGGATGTCTTGAAAGGCAAAACGATAAGAAAATGTCCGCATTTCCCAGCCCATCGGATACCTGTTCTTCGAAGCGAGAAAATTCCTTCACGGCTATTCGCGTTTACTGGTAAATCGATAAAAAGAAGAAACCCCAAAGTTGTAAAAGTGGCATAGAAATAAACGTTTTGTTCGTTTAAACACAGAAATCAACGATGCTTGTCTCAATTGCCCTCCCATTCTTGAAATACTTTGTCTGTTAATATAACAGAATTTTGTATAGTATTTGGTCATTGGGTCCCGCCATTCGCCTGATGATAAAGTATTTTTTCTTTAAACGGAAAATATATTTCACAAATTGAACAGTGCACACCGTTTACGTTTGAAAGCCTTGAGGGTATTTTGAATTCCCTCGTAAAGTTGTAACGGCTGCTTTTGAAACCGTTTTTCATTGTTGGACTTGTTTTGAATCCGGCTGAGTTAAAGGCTTGTTAAAAGCGAGCCTTTTTTTAATCTTGTTCCTTCACCTCTAGAGTTATTATCAGGTTAATTTAAAATAACCAGTTTGAACCTGTTGGGAAAACGAAACGAAAATAAACCTTGGTTATTCCTAACTGTCGATAACAATACTAATTAAAGTGATACGGTTTTTTCAAATTGAGTTAGAACTTTTATTAAAAATTATAGTTAAAAAAGTACTCATTATACACTGATTCCGTAAGATATCATGGCCAACTTTTAAGTTATCTTTTTAAAAGATGCTAGATTTTTTGCCAAACGGCTTAAATTATTATTTTCTATTGATAAGGTTTTAAACAGTAATGAATCGATAAAGTTTGTAAATTTTGGCGCGTGATTAAATTTCTCGTTTTTTTAAATAGAGTAACGAAGAGGCTATGGGCACAAAAATCGTGTTAAAAAATCGTTACTGCAATTGATGATATTTTCAACAAATTTAAATATTTTCCACGATAGTAAAAATAAAGTCGATTGAAAAAGGATCGGGATGAGGCCGAGGTACAAAAACGTAGAACACTCAATTCTTTGTCGAGCTTTCGGTCAAATTTATTGCCTTCATCAGGACTCTAAATTACAGAACATTTGACGTTAGTATTGATAAAACAAATATGAAAAACAGAGAGAACAATTTATAGAACATACTCGGATTGGAAATTAAGTAACAGTTGAAAGCATAAGGACCCCCGTCCAAGGGATGTGTGCGGGAAGGTAACTATACGGTAATACGTGCCAACTTGTTACAAGGCCTCATTCTGATTTATGACAAACACTGTTTATAACCATATTTAAAAGAAGTTGAAAGCTAGTCAAAGAATTGAGTAATCCTTTTTAAAAAATAGTTACTATTCAAAGTAAGTTGTTTGCCAGCGAAACGGATTTCGAGCTGTTAGCGCATCATCAGATTGAAGGAATTCTACAATCACGTCTCCCGACATGAATTGCAAAAGTGAACTCGCCGATACCTCCGGCAACGCGACGTGCCAATGAGAAGCTGGTGTTTAATGCCGCAAAACTTTGAAGCGGGAATTATAACACAAGTAAATATTATAATAGTAAATACTGTAAGAAATTAATTATAAATTAGTGATTAAAGATAAAAGATAAAAAATTTGAATAAAACGTTAATAATATACTATTAAATTATGATGAAATTAATAACAATTAGATTTATATAATTGAAAGCAGAAAGTCAAATTAATTATTTGGACGTTTAATATTATTTATGTACATATTTAAAATGGGAGGTGAATCAAAATCTATTATATTATTAATGCCTTTATCTCCATGTTTAATTTTAAATGTTGTAAACTACCTTTGTTGAAACTATGTTACACTGTTGTATTTAAATTTGAACTGAAATTATGTTTTGCTTCTTTTAGATGGTCCTTAAATTCTTATCCTGCTATCCTCCCAAAACCTAAAGACAAGGCAGACAACTTGGCAAAAAGCGGGGTTTACCAACTTAATTATAATGATTTCGCCATTAAATATGTAGGACAAAGCGGTAGAGAAATAAATATGAGAGTTGCCTAAATGGAACAAATTTTCTGAATTTAAGGACCATCAAAAAGAAGCCATACATATTTATTATTATATTATTTACGACACAAATATTTCAGTTTTGTACTTTTTTCATCACTATGGATCCTTCTGGAAGCGTGAAAAATATGGTTAATATTACATCACTGCATGATTTGGTCGGAACCGAATATCTACGTATCCTCGCTTGGTTGATCTGTCAGATGTCGCATCAGATTCGGCATTCCTCCATCTCATTGTTGACACTGTAGAAATGACGGAAAATGTCTAAATTCTAAAACATGCCAGCTCAATCAACACCACTAACACATGGTGATAAACCCAAAAGAGACGTACAATGACACTAACATTTACCCACAATATAAATATTTCAGGTAGAGATAGTATGTCAATGCAGTTTTTGTAAAGGATTATTCTACTCACAGAATTGCTAGCTACTAACGGAATTTGGAGTATTAAACGCTTTTTATCAGGTTGAGGAAATTATAAACACGTTTCTCGACGTGAATTTTAGGAGTGAATCGCGATCCAATAATTATTAATAAATTACAATTAATTAAGGTTTTTGGTTGATAAAAAGTCAATCGCACGAGCGGGATTCGAACCCACGATCTTCGGCTAGATACGCCGCTGTTCTACCACTTGAGCTATCGTGACCTCGATCCACTGGGACACTAACTTACCATCTCAACCCCACCTTTTGAATTTTCCCTCCTTTTTGCCATTTTTCAAATGTCGTGTAATTGGATTGGATTCTTGGCGACAAATGAAATGGCCACAGAGACCTCTGAAAAAAAAGACCACGAAATTAGTGAATTTAATAATTAATAAAGTTTTTTCGCACGTCATAATTGAGCGGTATTAAAACCGGCTTTTCATTGTTACATCGCGTATGTTCTTCAACCCGATGTTGAGCATTTATTGCTGGAATTCCGGATAGTTACTAATAACAATTCAGTGAGAAAACGTTCCTTCATAAAAAGTAAACTTACAATCACCAAAAGTCACATCACCCCAATCCCTTAACAAAATAACCAATTAGACCAATGGCCACATGCAAATTATTAATACACATCAGATGATTATACAAAACACACATGAAACTAAGCAACACACACTGTTCTAAAAGTTCGACAGACCTAATTCCATCAAACTGATATCATTTGACATAGCAAACCTGTATACATCGATTATAGTAAAGATGACCTTAGTCTGTCTTTAGTTATACTCGCGGAAGTATACTTACAAAATGTTGAAAATAAATAGTCCCTGAAATTAATACGAAACACATACACACAGACAGATACGTTAATCAATTAATTATTCACAATTTTTTCGAAATGAAAAATTTGTGTCACAGGCGGGATTCGAACCCACGACTTTCGGCTAAATACGCCGCTGCTCTACCACTTGAGCAACCGTGACTTCGATCGGCCATGCCACAAACTTCCCATTTCGATTCCCTGTTTATTCCAATTGTAAGCAAACCGCGGCTTCATATAGAAACACGTTTATTAAACAAACCACGTACTGACAGACCCCGAACCCCTTACGTAAAATCATACGATTCTCGGCAGAAATAGAAAATAACAACACTAAATCAATTTTTTAGACTTAACTATCACTGAAACTGGCTATTAATTACAATTCGAAATGCATAGAAAACTAACAGGAACCGACTAAATTATTCAAGCCGATCCAAATCATCTCCACCGACATAAAATTTTATTTCTATAATACATGATTCATAAACTAAACAATAGATATGTAGATCTTGTACAGGATCAGACAAAAGTAAGTTTCTGTTTTATGTATGGTTTCATTTAACACATATTGGTTTTGGTGAAGCAATCTTTTATTGAGCACTGATGTTCCAACGTTTCTCTGGTCAGTATATCCATATCGGTTTCGATAAAGTATTGTTTTGTTGGGAAGTGATAAGTTGAGTCGTTTGTCAAATATGTAGGTGTGAAAGGATTTCGTATCGCTTTATCAGGTTTTGCGTTTTAGCTGTGTCTGTTGATTTCATGCCAGTCGTTTGTCTATGTACATCCCAATAAAAAAATTTCAGGCTGTTGAATGAACGTGATTGAATAACAACGGGAGCTTAGTTTTCCTACAAAGAGTAAAGGTTATATGAATGGATTTTCGTTCATTTAATTTTTTTTTTTTGCACCAAGATTCGAAAAGTGTGATATGATGCCTCGAAATGAAAGAACCGAATCCGAAAATAATTATAAACCATAAACCACAGGGATTAATTTTTTGCTTCTCTTATAATCCAGATAGGCATTAATATTTTCATTCAAGAGAATATATTAATTAACATGGTTTAGAATTTCTATGTACATACAGATTTCTAAAAAACATTATTATTGCTTAATAACAAAAACATATTTATATACAAACTGACAAGATAGCGTCGCAATAGTATTTGAAAAAAAATATACACTCTAAATTATTCATTAATTAATGTAACAAAAACGCTTATAATTTTTAATCAATGCATATAATTTTTATCGTATGTCAATTTTTTTGTGAATGTGTATTTTAATTCTTTATTTCTAACAATTTTTAAACGTAGTTTTTTTGTTCGATTCTATTAGATCAAAAATTCAAACTTTAAGGCAAATGTAAAATTAATTAACATAATTTGACCGACACGAATGTTTTCAAACCGAATTCTCACCTCCTACATCAAAGGAGACAACAATTGATGGTAAAAACTTGGTAATCCAATAAGGAAATGGCCTTTGAAAAATATTTCTTCCAGGGCCATTTTTCTCCTGTCACCTCGCTTGACGTGGCCGGACGCTGACGTGTCAAGTAAAAATCCACCTTTCTGATTGATCCAAAACGGCCGCCTGTCTTAAAATTTCAAATTATTTTGTCACAAAATTAATTTTTAATCTAATGAAAATCCCTAGACGACGTACGATCGCCGATTCTCGTTGATTACGAACTTGAAACCTAATTTTCTCTAACGATCAATTCAAAACACTATTAATCACGATAAGCAATAACAATTAACTTTTTATATACCTTTTGGAAAAAATTAGCTTTCGAAGTCAGGAAAACTGTGAAGCCAGCGATTTCAATAAATGTTATTTTTGGCTATAATAGTTAAAAATAATTGTAAACTTCCG
Organism: Cimex lectularius; assembly: GCF_000648675.2. NCBI lineage: Eukaryota > Metazoa > Arthropoda > Insecta > Hemiptera > Cimicidae > Cimex > Cimex lectularius. The sequence goes on from NW_019393219.1 coordinate 167,903, forward strand.
AGCGTACTTGCCAATATGTCCTAAGATTCGAAATAACATATTGCAAAAAATTAACATAATATTTTTTTAAATATGGGTTTTTTACATTTGTAAATCAAGTATTTCAAACTTATTGTATAATAGGCAATTTTTTATTTTATGTAGGATAAAAATTCATATGGTAGATTTTATAATAGTTATATAATTAGTTATATAAACAAAAACACACTTCGAGTAAAATAGATCAACTAATATTTATTTTATCAGATTTGTTTTAACCACTCATGAAAACGATTAAATACAAACTTCCATATCAAACAAAATCTATCCATTTTTGAATGGTTGCCAGGGCTAATTTTCTTCTCCCCAATATCCAGTGTTCCACTTAGAAATTCAGGACACCGCTGGATGTTATCCCAAATCAACAAATTCTTTCTTTCATATGAACTATGTTTGCCATTAAATACGAGAAATGTAAGAATGAAATTAACTAGTCCTAAAAATCCTTATTTTTCGTATGAGGCTTCGTAGGTTTTGGCTAAGTTGTTTGACCTTTTGGAAGGGCGTGGCTATTTCGCTGAATTTCTGGTTGGTGGTTTATGTTTGTTTTACGTGTTCGAAATATTTAGTGTGATTCTGGTTCTTTCTCAAAGTTGTGTTTTTATGTTTATCATTTGTTCTTCTTTCTGTTATTCTTGTTTCTTAAGAAAAGGATTATTTACTGAAGTTAGAGATGGCGTGGCTTAGTCGGTTAACCTTGCCGGTAGTGCGTGGCTATGTTTGGTTTTCGTGTGATTCTGTTCCTTTTTCAACTTTTCTTTTTATACTTAACCTTTGCTTATTCTTCCTTCTTTTGAAAGGAAATATTACCTAGCCTCAGTTGGCGTGGCTTAGTAGGAAGGCGGTGGAAAGGCGTGACTATGTTTCGTTTAGGTGTTAAAAATATTTTTTGTCTGGGTTCATGGTTCTTTTGCAAACATTTTTTTACTATGATACTTGGCTAGATCATATTTTTACTAAAAGAAAAAAGTATCAAAACTATAGAAGGCGTAACGTGGTATGTTTACCTTGCAGCAAATTTGATCAACTTTTCTGATTGGGCCTGGTATATGTTTGGTTGTTCACCGCGTTCCAAAAATTTTCGAGGTTTTATCCTGGTTCTATGACAAAAATGATTATCCTTTTTTTATCGCAACGATTTATTTTGTGTTTTTTAACATACTTGCATATTTTACGCCTCAAAAGTGTCAATAACAAAGATTCATTGTAACAAATTCGATTATGTTTTCCTTGCAATTTTGTATTTTTATCAGGAATGCTATTTGAATGGATTTTATTTAGTCACTTTACGATAGATCTCTATTGATAATATTATTCAAATTTAGAAATAATGTTTTTAACTATCAGCCAAAAAGGAAAGTTAGACATAAACATCTCATTTTTTTCACCTATTCATGAGATAAGTTGCTACAACTGAACTTTCACTGTAGGAAATTCGATCCGAAGTAAAATCACCATTTCTTGATATATGACCGATTGAATTTTCAAGAGGGGAACGCCCCTGAGGCTTCGGAACGACATAACTCTTACCAACAAATTTCGAGGGCGAGAAAGCATTCTTTTTTTATACAATTCTACTTTTCCATTTTTACCCTAAACATAAAGTTTGCAACTTTGAAAACGTACTACAGTTTTTGTATCAACTAATTTAACAATTTACCATATTTATGGTATATTTGTGTTATGCAAGTCAGGTTTATGTTGCAATCAAATACAATCAGAAAGCCAATGTTAATATTAAAATTTTATATTTAATTCATTTTGTTGTATTTACGTTGTCTTGTCTTATTGTTTTTATGATAAGTAACGAGCTTTGATATTTTTACTCACAATTTTGTTCACGATCTGACTTCCAGTCAATAACCAACGCAACCAGTAAAAAATATAAATGCAAGAAAGTAAGCCATAACATATAGAAATAACTTCCATTGAGTTTCGTGGTCCGATTGACCAAATAAATTCTTTTCAATTAACTAATCTTTAATTAAGGTTTTTGTTGAGATAAAGAAGTCAGTGACACGAGTGAGATTCGAACCCACGACCTGGAGCTATCATGAATTCGGGGTTAGTGTCCGAGTGGATCGAAGTCAATAGCTCAAGTGGTAGAACAGCGGCGTATTAATCCGAGGGTCGTGGGTTCGAATCCCGCTCGAGACACTATTTTTTATCTCTTTTTTGATGATTTTATGATTTTTTAATTCTAACCTTCCAATAATGGAACTGTTAAAGAATAAATTGCCAAAGTTGTACGGACAAGTCTAGTTGTAAGTCAATTGGATAAAACCAACTTATTTCTATATTCTTTTCAATCAATTAATCTTTAATTAAGGTTTCGGTTGAGATAAAAATGTCAATGGCACGAGCGGGATTCAAACCCACGATCTTCCTCTGATCTACCACTTGAGCTATCGTAACTTCGATCCACTCGGACACCAACCTCCCTTCATCTCAACCACACCTTTTGGATTTTTCCTAATGTTTGCTATTTTCCAAATGTTGTGTTTCTGTTTGATTCTCGGCGACAAATGATATGACCACGCAGAACTTTAGTGAAGTATACATCATTTTGCTTATTACATCTGTTGGATTTCGTGGTCCGATTGACCAAATAAATTCTTTTCAATTAATTAATCTTTAATTAAGGTTTTCATTGAGATAAAAAAAGTCAGTGTCACGAGGCTAAATACGACGAAGGTCGAGGGTTCGAATCCCACTCCTGACACTGACTTTTTTCTCTCAACCGAAACCATAATTAAAGATTAATTGATTGAAAAGAATATAGAAATAAATTGGTTTTATCCAATTGACTTACAACTAGACTTGTCCGTCCAACTTTGGCAATTTATTCTTTAACAGTTCTATTGGGTTGTCCGGAAAATAATGCAGGATTTTAAGTTTTCATTAAAAAAAATCTATATAAAATATTCTGTTTACGTTTACAGGATTACTCATTNGGATAATTATTTTGATTAAAGAACATAGCTTTAAAGTAACTAGTTTCTTTTTTTTTGTTTAATACCAAAATCCTGCATTATTTTCCGGACAACCCAATATTATTGGAAGGTTAGAATTAAAAAATCTTAGTTTATTTTCGATTTTCAGATGCTATAAACAACGAAAAAATTCTATTTATAGATTTTCTGGTAAGCTTGTGTCCGACTTGTCTCCCTTTTCAATATATTGATGCTATTATAGTTTTTTTAATAAATATTCTTCTTTGTTGGTAACATGATATAAAATTAATTTTAAACAAACAAATAGGTTTGTTTATTCAGTAAAAGTTATTGCATTTATAACGACAGTCCTTTTACATTTAACGAAGATTTGTCGTCACGAATAATATATCTCAACGTTTTGCTTTTCATTAAATAAAAATATAAAACCCAAAATAATATTTTCTATTTAAAATAGTTCAAATCTGATGTAAAAACAAATCCTTCAAACCGAATATGTATCGTGTTTCAAAACGTAAATGCCATAAAAATAAAGTGACGTCTTAAATTCACTTCGGTTATCAGGACTTTTAGATGGGATAGGTCAAAGCAAAACTAACTTTAAGATGAGAAGCCTGTAGCAGTTATTGGATGGTAAAAAGCGTTTGGGATCAGGATTTAGTACCTTTCCTTTGTAAAGTATAAGCTTTCATAAAGCACCTTGATGTAATTTATATTATCCTTAAATATTATAATTGTGTATAAAATACAATAGGATAATAGTTTTTTGAAAAACCACAAAAAAAAATTTTCAACTCTTTCAAAATAACAAATATAAACACACAATATTTACAATATTTAAAATGGTGCCTTCAACCGGATAGATTTTATCTGTTTATGTTAGTAGCGTAGACAAGATATAGGCCTATCTTCTATTTTATATATATATATATATGTATANGATATATATATAAGACATATTTTAACATGGCATACAAAAACCAATTTCTACTTTGTTTTTATTATGGCACAGATCTGTCACTGCCTTCTTTTACCTCTCACTTTCTGGTGCCAGAATATCTGAAGAATGTATCCCAATATAAAAAATAGATGCATTAGTGGGGGTATTTATTTTGGGTGTTGGATAGATTGTTCCATCTCCTCTCAAAATAACAACATTATTAAGGAAAATTGTTCAAATATGCCCTGGCAAATTTTTTGGACTGAAAAAACATAAAAATTAAATATTTTCTGTGTAGTATTTATTGTACATTATTGGAAAGCATGTAATCTCGTCGAAAATAAAAAATCCGTTTTATGTCGCAAAGTGTCATTTCCATTCCGTTCCTTGTTTACTAAGTTTCGAACTGGGATGTATATTTTTTGTAGTAAATTTCCGTGAGTTTAATAAACCCCGATCGCTGGAAAATAGAAGATAGCAAAAATATCGGCGGTAGGGTGGGTTGACTTTTCATCTCCTGCATTTGACATGAGGTTTTCATCGTGTTTAAAGCCGTGACCCCGAAGCCGATATTTTCAGGGGGAAAAGCTCGCTCGTGCTGCCCCAAACCTTTCTCAAAGTTAGTTTTTAACAACTGTTTAAAAAAACCTTAACGAGAAAGGAAAGAAAATAGAAAAATCGCTTTTAATCATAATTTCAATTAAACAAGGAATGCAGATAATATTTTCTACATAGCTATGACATTTTTGCAGCTTTTAGTTTATCACAATGTTGCTAATATTTTCTATATAGCCATCATATATTTGCAGCTTTTAATTTTTCACTTAGTGTGTGGTGTTTAGTGACGGTTCGTTAATGATTATTTTGAGATCGTGAGATGCGGTTTGGTGGCACTCTCAACACGGCACACAAGAATGACACATCTACACAAAAAACCAACACTTTGAGCCCTGAAAATGATCTGAATAAAGATCGTAACGTTGGCACGATAAAGAAAATATTGTTCTAAAACCTACGTCACATCAGACCTACCTCACGACCTCCAAAAAATTATCCCATAGTTTTTTTTATGATGTCATAAGAATATCAGAATTATCAAATGAAAGCATTTCCATATAATAAAGGGTGTAATTATTGTGTAAGTTTTCAACCAAATAGAACGTCCAATTTTTTTTCAATTAGCAATCTACATTATCTGATATTATCTATCAGTTTTTGAATTTATTTGATTGTGTAATGCTACACTGAAATCCAATGTATTGTGTTTTAGTGTTAGTAATAATTAAGTCAGAATTTTTTATGGTTTAGGTATACACACAATGTTATGTTTTATGTGTTCATGATGATGATATATATTATGAGAAGGATAATTGAGCATATAGTAATGCGAAGTTCAGAGAGAGTGGGCCAGGATTTTAACGGATCTGAAGAGTGTTCAATTGTTTAAAGATTTTTTCAGACTAGGGTAGATTGGGCTTTCCAGATAGATGTTTAAAAGTTTTCTATTGTATTTATAAAATCGTATTTAATTTCGAAAAATAAAATATTTAATATATGCTGTTATTTTTGTTAGGAATTTCCGTAATGCTGAATTTTTATTTATTTACGGTACGTGGGGACAGCTGGTATAGTTTTGAAGTTTTAACTAACAAGCATGATTTCAAATTAAAAATATTGAAGATATAAATTTGGTCTTCTTGCAAAATAAAAAATTTGGTAGGAGCACATTTCCTATTGGATGGACTCTTTCTCCCTTTCTGCCTTGTTTTATCGCTCTCTCACTTTGTTTTCGGTCTGTGATTATTTCTTATTCATTTTGCCTATCTGAGATCCTCTTTCACTCTCCACCGATCTTGGTCTTTCGTTCCTTTTTTTGTCTTTTATTATCTCTTTAAAGCCAGCTCTCATGTTTGCTCACTCTCTATTTCCTCTCTCCCTCCTCTCGCTCTCTGTCTGTCTCTCTCACTCTCTCACACTCTCTCTCTCTCTCTATCTATCTATCTATCTATCTATCTATCTATCTATCTATCTATCTATCTATCTATCTATCTATCTATCTATCTCTCTATCTATCTAGCTCTCTATCTATCTATCTCTCTCTCTCGCCATTTATGTATCAATATATATTTATCATTCTATCTCTTTCTCTCATTTCACTTACCTACCTAACTCTTTCTATACCTGTTCGTCCATCTTTCTTATTTATACGTTGTAAGTTGAATATATTTTTTACTATAATGAGTCTAAACAAGGCCATCAAACATCGACGTTGAAAAATAAACAAATGTAACATGTCGGAAAAACTGAGAGGTTTATTTTCTCATCAAAAACTGTTAAATTATTGATGGTATGATATCGTCGGCATTTTGATTAATTTTTAAGAAAACAGTTTTATTCCCAGTTAGTCAATACCAGAGTTGGGCAAAATCTAACTAATTCAATCATGATTAAGAACTTTGATTGAAGTTTAATCATGATTGAATTAGTCATTAGTGAATTAATCATTATTTGATTTAGTCATGTTTAATTCAATCATGACGTATGACTAAATCATACAATGTTTAATTTACTCATGACTAATTCTATCATGATTAAACTTCAATCAAAATTCTTAATCATGATTAAATTAGTTAGATTTTGTCCAACTCTGGCTACAATCACCAATTTACTAAAATCCAACAGACTCCGGACAAAAATATTGAGAGGAGAGTCGTGCTCAAGGCCGACCTTCAAAAAGTGTTATCATAAACGAAAACCAAAGTTACATAATTATTCTACATGTCTATTTTATTACAATCAAGACCCCTAGATGGTGTATTTTCCAAATAATGTAGAAATCTCTCCTTTCAAGTGGAATAAATTTTAATTCAAAGAAATATTTTTTCCATTAATCGGTTATGTAAACATATTTACTTTTCAAAGCGTAGCTTGTTCTAAGATTTTTTAATTTTATTATATTATTATTATTATCATTACTTTTTGGCTTTTCATAACGATGTAGTTTTACTTATAATTGGAATATTGATTTTTATTAAATAAGGTGTTGAAGGATTTTCGTTTTGATGAAATAAATTTCTGTTAGAAATTTTTTTTAAAGTGATGAAGTTGTGTATTTTTCATTTTTTGAGCACTCATTTGAACATGATTTATCGAAATTTAGTCATGACTAACTATATTGTGACTAAATTAGTCATGACTCGTATTTAATTAATAGTCATGACTAATTTAGCCATCAATCACAATGTGACTAATGACTAAATTAGCCACTTACTACCAATCATGACTAACGGTTTGAGTGATCAATCATTAATCATTAGACATGACTAATTTTTGCCCACCACTGGTCAATACCAACCGAGAACATGTGACACGTTTGTTCAGTATTGATATTAAACTGACCTCTACAAATGGCCCTGCCAACCGGTTTTTAGTTCGAAGATCATCTGAAGCATAGTTTATGAACTTAACTGTAGTGTAACGTTCATACCACAATTAGCAACCCGACGAGGGGGAAATAATTCTACAGTTCTGGACCACACCTAGGATTTGCGGGTTTAGCGTACTCACCAGTTCTGAAAGTTCAATGACACCAACACAAAAATAATATCGTCGTAATTAACTTTATAATGACTAATATAAATTTGTAAAGAAATTATAAGTTTTTATTATATTTTATATCTCGAGGGAAAGTAGTTTTCGATGACAATTGGGTAAAAATTTGGATTTGGTTATGGATTTGTATATGCTCAAATCCGCTCATGTACATACATACACGTGCCGAGTAGAGACTACTGGCTTCCAGTAGTCGACCGGCAAATCCAGTTTTGCTATTTCCAGTAAATTGCCGGCAGACTCTAGCATCTCCCACCACGGGTTTTGACAATCCTGGGACAGACCTCAGTTTTATGTCAGCCACCGATGTTACGATCGAGGTGGAGTGCTGTCAACAGCCAGGTCAATTCAGCACCCAATGAATGCACCCTTCCCCCAAAACGAATACGCATAACATTATTGTCCGGCATTGGCTAATATGCAAAGTATATAAAGCCATTAAAAAAAAAAAAAAAAAAATCAAGACAATCTTTATACATATTATACAACTAACTTAATTGAAGGTAGATCCGGTACTCCATATTCCGGCATCAGCCCTTTCGCACCACATTCACGCTAAGAAATACATCTACTCTCATCACAATCTTTATACATATTATACAACTACCTAATTGAAGGTAGATGCGGTATTCGTTATTCCGCCATTAAACCTCTCACACCGCATTAACGATAATAAATACATTCCCTCTCAACACAAGCTAGATGTATACAACTATTATTACTATATACAATAGAATAAACCCTTTTTTTCAAGAATCGAATCAGGTGTCCAAATACTTGCTGCCGTGTTCTGGCACAATTTTTAAATCGGGTGGCATTCCTACACACTCTTTGTATGGAGCCATGGAATTGCATTCTTTCAGGTGGGACAAATAGAGCATCTCTGCATGACGGGCACATACGACATGTTTGGCCCAAAGGTGAGTGCCTGTGTTGCCTGCCTATTCTTAATCGGGTGAGGATGACCCTTCTTCTAAGAGTCAGATCCTCCGAGGGCCACCCATCGACAGAGATCGTGAATCTAAATAGGCGGGTCAATTTCATAAAAGATTAAAGTTAATGTATTTGCATCAATTGGAATAATTAATTCCTTTTAATTAGTCTTAGAAATATTTTCTCGTTACAATTTTTATGTCAAACCCATTTGAAAACAGTTTATAAAGACATTATATTTATTCCTGTTTTTCTTATTTATATAGCCGCCTATTAAAATGCGTAATTATTTTCTTTATTCCCTTTCAGATTCATCAAAAAACAGGTAAGAGGTTTTTATTTGTCATTACGAGTGCGTTGTTATTCAACACCCCCGCCGTAAGCAATGGGCCGTAACCCCATTTGCCTTTTTGCGCACATCGTTCTACTATTGTTACCACCCCAGCTGACGAGTTTTATTCTTTTCTGCTGGCAAGAACAAGCAATAGACCGTCGATGGAAACATACAACAATAAACATTTGACAATTTCGCCTCACAATTCCAATAAAGCTGACAAATTGGAGTAATGCCTTAATTGTTTAAGTTCAGGATTGGATGCAGAAATGTATTAAAAACCTCGATTTACTGGTTATACTGTTTTATGGTGCAATTAAAAACTTAACATTGCACAAAAACGTAAAAAGAAGAACAAATGGAAAGACTACACTCCTTTTCATCGATACTTTTAAGCTATTAATTGAAACAAATATTATTAGAAATTATTTTGAATAGATTTGTTTATTTGTTAGTATATTATTATTGACTAGCAGTTTCATTACTGGTGAAAGGTAAATATTCTTTAACCTGTAGACGAAGAAAGTAAGTATTTTGTTTCAATTTGGTCTTATTCAAAATTTTAAATTACATTATAAAATAGTACCCAAGTTCTTTTCATTTCGAAGAGTATTTCAATATTTTTAGTTTAATGTGATTATTAGTTAGAAAACCAATGGATGAAACATTACGTTTTTTATTAAGAAATCGCATCTCACGATTTCTGAATAATTATCGATTAACGGTCACTAATCACATTACGTTTTTTAATTGCCTATGTACTGATATTTCCTGATAGCTCCTACAGACTTGACGAGATTTTCTTTTCCTTTGGTACTTCAATTTTTACGGTTCTCCGCTTTAATTTGAAATTCTAAAGGTTAACGGGGTGAAAATGTTTTAACTGCGGCTCATAGTGCATAATTGAATTGAGGGTGATTCGACGGAGTTTAATGTTATGCAGCTTAGCGCAGACCTGAACAATTTCGGTAAACTGTTTTAGAATTTCTAAAAACGCATTGTTCAGACGGGTTCATAAAATTATGTTGAAAGACGGAAGAAAATTTATTAAAAATTTGTTTTACTGAATTTCTATAAAACATTATGTCGAAATTTTCATTTAAAATAATTTATACATGAATATCTATTATTAATAATTCTCCTGGTAGATAAATTTCCAATCAAAAGACATCCATACACCGAATATAAACGTGAATGTATTCTGTATTGAGTACGAAAACCAAAACCGCATCGGAATATCTGGTGACACGATGGAGCTCCTCTCGCTGAGGTCTACGGTTTCAACCTCATAAGATATTATTAAATTGTGTTCCGCTTGAATACAATTATTTGTAACGATGACATAAAAAGAACAAAAAATGGTAAAGTTCCAGACAATTAAATACATAAACGTGCTTCACAAAGGAGATTGATATAATCTCAATTAATTCTCCTCTCAATCAAGACCTTAGATAAAAAGTATAATAATGGAAATAATTTATACGGTCAATTATGACTGCTAGAACATATGGATTAGGATTATTATTTTATTATTTTTTTAAGACTTTAACTATTTTATGATCAAAGCAGGAAATACATAACAAATTATACATTAATTTGAACGTAAATCAACTAATTAATCTTTATGTAAGATATTGGTTGAGATAAAAAAGTCAGGGTCACGAGCGGGATTCGAACCCACGACCTTCGGCTAAATAGGCCGCTGCTCTACCACTTGAGCTATCGTGATTTCGATCTACTCGGACACTTCCTTCCCATCTCAACACAATCTTTCGCATTTTTAAAAAATGGCAAAAAGGAGGGTAAATTCGAATCCTGCTCGTGACACTGACGTTATTATCTTAACCAATATCTTACATAAAAGATTAATTATTTGAAAATGTTATTTGGTCAATCGGATCACGAAATCTAATGAATTTAATACGTTAAATGAAGTATATCTTCGTGGTCATTTCATTTGTCGCCGAGAAAAAAATAGATTACTCGAAATTTGATAAATGGCAAGAAGGAGGAAAAATTCGAAATGTTGGGTTAAGATGGGATGTTAGCGTCCGAGAAATTAATAAATAATTATTAATTTCAAAATGTTGTTTTATAGCTTTTGGAATTTTCATATTGAAGTCAGAAATATTAAAACATAATTTACTCTCGATAATTGTTTCGTAAAAGCATTGTTAAAACAAATTCAATATCTGGTACAAGATTAATCGATTTGAGCTTCTTGAGCTAAAAGGATTGGTACATACAAGTTTATTTGATGACCAATTAAAAGGGTCGAGGTCATGCAATTCGAAGAACGGCGTAAACTCAAGAAGTACATTAAACTTAATGAATTGTTAAACCTGTTTAACCGTATAATTTCAGTCCTTTTCCTGAAGGACTGCCCTGTAGCTATGCTTTTTATTTAGTGCAGCATAAATAAAGATTTTGTTGAAACCTTATTGTACAATAAGCTCTTTCTTTCAACAAAAATCCGTCAAAACACTATACTGGTTAACAAAAGTCAACAATTACGTTAACTTCATTAGATTTCATGGTCCGATAGACCAAATGACATCATTCAATTAATTAATCTTTTATGTAAGGTGCTGGTTGAGATAAAAAAGTTAGCGTCACGAGCGGGATTCGAACCCACGACCTTCGGCTAAATACGCCGCTACTCAACCACCTGAGCTATCGTGACTTCGATCCCCGCTATTGAATTTGTCTTACCAATGCTTTTACGAAACAATTATCAAGCGTAAATTATGTTTTAATATTTATGACTTCAATATGAAAATTCCACAAGCTATAAAACAACAATTCGTGAATTATTAATTATTTATTAATTTCTTACTTTTCAATTTTCAAATGTTATTGTTTGAGCTCGTGCATTTTGCCTAATATTTGAGAGTACTAGACCTTTGGGAAAATGTTTCCTTTATGATTTCCTTTTATTTTCCTTTTCCCTTTTCCGTCTGTTTTGAACCTTTTTTAGAAGTGTAAAATGAGTTTTGTTAATAAATTTAAATTTATCGTTGGGCGTAGAGAAGTAGATAACGCAGGCCAGTTGTTGACCGAGGTAATCCGCCTTCGAGCAACAATAAGACTCCGCTCGGCGGTGGGTTCATTCGGTTCTCAGGCCTTGACCAGTGCGAAACCCCTGGAGCAAAGTTGACCGCCGATCTCGATGCATACAAGTACGACCTGATTGACCTCTCTAACGACATTAAAACGACTTTAGATCTTGGTTTGAAGTTGAGAGATGAGGTTCTTGGCCCTGAAATTATTCCTAAGTTTAAGGCCAGACTCTCGCGTTTGGATAGTACACACGATCGTTTTATAACGGTCTGCAGTGAGGCCATAAGGCTTGCAAAACTGACGGAAACTGACATAGATGAGTTAGGTCAGCTCAGACAAGTAACCCGTGAGTTCTATTATGAAGCTCTGTCGCTTAACATTCCCGAGCAGAACGAAACCACCCAATTACCAAACCTAGATATCTCAGCAGTTTCTAAGAATCGTCGGGCGGATGCTGGGCTCCCCGCCATCAATCTACCTACCTTTGATGGTGACGTCAACCAATGGCCATCGTTTAAAGATACCTTTCTATCACTTGTGCATACTAACGAAGACATTGACACTATCCGAAAATTCCATTATTTGCGAGGCTCATTGTCAGGAGCGGCTTTCGAAGCCATTTCACCCATTCCTATTACAGAGCTAGAATATCCCCAAGCCTGGAACCTACTTCTTAACTTGTATGATAGCAAACTGATTCTTGCTATGAACTATCTGGTGAGAATTTTCAATTTCAAGCCACTTTCAAGAAGTGATCTGCCCTCTTTGGAAAATTTCATTTCAGTCGTACTGAAAGGAGCGCAGTCATTTAGAAATCTCGGTTTGCAGGATCCATCAGGATTCATGTTACATACGTATGCGCTCCGATTGTTGGAATTTCGGACGCGCCAACGATTTGAGCGTCAATATGGTGGTCAAGAGACCCCTCCCAGTTTTGATGACTTTACTGAATTTATTTATCTACAGCTAAGACACCTCCAAACTAACGCGTTGACTGCTAGCACTGCTGCCAACGTTAATTCATTAACACCACAAAATAAGAAGCGTGTATTGATGTCTGTGGGAGTCGCTGCGGGACGTAAAGTTTGTCCTGTTTGTCAAGAAGACCACAGAATCTTCGATTGCTCCCATTTTCATTCACTTTCGCCACAAGATCGCTTCAAGAAAATTAAGATCCTAAAGCTTTGCCTTAATTGCCTTTCGTCAGGTCACTGTTGTTCCAAATGCCCCTCTCAACGTTCTTGTAAGCGATGTGGTCAAACCCACAATTCACTCCTACATTTTGGAAGCTCAGCAAACATTTCGAACCCCCAGCCGAAGAACATTGAAAACCGAGGCAAAACCAAAGATCGTTCTCAGGACAAATCCAACGATCAGATTGGTCCCTCGACGAGTTCTTCATCAGATAGGGCTATATTATCGGCTGCAGCTATGGGTCAAACAGACGTCCTGTTAGGTACCGCCCTTGGACGAATTTGGGACGGAAAAGGAACATTTCAACTTGTTCGAATTTTGATCGATTGCGGGTCGCAGCGTTCCTTTGTGACTAAAGAATGTGCCAAAAGGTTGTCACTTCCAGTACGGCGTAATTTACACAAAATAGTTGGCTTAGGAGATAAATCCATATCGGGAGGGGACTACTCCATGGTATGCACTCTAGTTCCCTATATATCTGACTCCCCAAAATTGCAAACTTCTGCAATCATAATTGATCACATCAGTGACAATATTCCTTCTTGTCGATTACCCAGTGTGTTCCGCCAGAAATTTAGTAGCTACAGCCTAGCGGACCCCAATTTTGGAGAGCCTGGGCCAGTAGATTTCTTGCTTGGCGCTGACTTATTCGGCGACATATTGACGGGGTCGATTGTTAATCTCCCGAATGGCTTCCCAACGGCTCTAGAAACCGTTTTCGGTATTGTTTTAATGGGAAAAATAACTGACCTACCCTNCATATCTGTTGACTGACTCGATGACGGTGCTTTCGTGGTTAAATTCCCCTCTCCACCATCTCAAAATTTTTGTTGCTAATCGAGTCAGCAAGATACTCGATCTATCGAAAAGTTGCCCGTGGTCTCATGTTTGCTCGGAAGACAACGCAGCTGATTTGCCTTCTAGAGGAACAGATCCTTCTAACTTGGCAAACCAGATTGCCTGGTGGCACGGTCCAGCATGGCTTAGTCTTCCTATCCCTCAGTGGCCAATCACCAACCTACAAAACCTCCCTCCTTGTATAGACCTGCCAGAGATCAAGCCAGTGAGGAGTCTTTTGATTCATAGTGACTTACCCTCACCGGAATCTATATTTCAACGTTTTTCGTCATATTTACACATGATTCGCACCCTTTCACATAACTTTCGTTTTATACATAATGCTCGAAGCAAATCAAACAAACTGGTGGGCCCCTTAAAGCTGTCCGAAATGAACATCACGACGAACCGAATTATCAAATTGATTCAGGCTTATTATTTCCAAGAGGAGTTAACACAAAAAACATCGAACTCGTCAAAATTAAAATCTCTGAACCCGTTTATGGACTCCCGAGGTATTCTTAGGGTGGGCGGACGATTATCCAACGCTCCCATTTCCTATGAGAGGAAACATCCTGTGATTTTACCCCATCAGTCTCGGTTTACAAGCTTACTCGGAGATCACCTGCATGTATCCTATTTGCATGCTGGCCCTCAGTTGTTGCACTCACTAATTCAGCAACGCTTCTGGGTAACTTCATCTAGACGGTTCGTTCGCAGCGTCGTTCATAGTTGTTTGAAATGTCATCGCCTCCGAACAAACGGAACCCAACCATTTATGGGCGACCTTCCCCGTTCAAGATTCGAGCAAGGAAGACCATTCATAAACGTGGGCGTTGACTTTGCCGGCCCATTTCTGATAAAAGCATCCCTGCGGCGTAAGGCCCCGACCGATAAAGCATACATCAACTTATTTGTGTGTTTTGCGACCAAGGCAGTCCACATTGAAACAGTATCCCAGCTGTCATCCGAAGCCTTCTTGGCTTGTCTGGATAGGTTCGTTGCTCGTAGGGGCTTACCTAGTCGAATATTTTCGGACAACGCCACAAACTTCGTGGGTGCTCGACGCCGACTTCAGGAATTATATAAATGGTGGAGCTCCGATGAAACCATTCAGAGTATTGAGACCCACTTAAACGCACGGGAAATTGAGTGGAGTTTCATTCCCCCAGCGGCGCCTAACTTCGGCGGCTTAGGGGAGGCCGGAGTCAAGTCATTTAAGTTTCATCTCACCCGTATTGTAGGTCAACACCCTCTCACATTTGAAGAATTGTCCACTGTAGCGACCCGAATCGAAGCGATCTTGAATTCCCGCCCATTGTGCCCGCTGTCCTCTAGCCCCGACGAATTTCACGTTCTCACACCAGGTCATTTTTTAGTAGGAGATGCTTTAGTGTCTGTGCCTCAACGGGATTGGACAGATGGTCCGTCCCATTTAGTATCCAGGTGGCAATTTTTACAGAGGTGCATCACTGACTTTTGGAAGCGTTGGAGATTAGATTATCTCCACTGCCTCCAACAGAGACCCAAATGGACTAAGAAAACCCCTAATTTGGAACTGGACACATTAGTACTCTTGAAAGACCCCACCAGCTCACCGTTACTTTGGCCAGCGGGGCGAGTGGTGGAGTCCCATCCGGGTAAGGACGGGGTGGTTCGAGTGGTGAAGATCAAAACCCCTAAGGCGAATTCTGTCGACCAGTTTCACGCGTAGTACCACTACTTCCGAATTAAAATAAATAAATTTTAGCTAACCTAAAATTTGGTGGGCGGTATGTTTGAGCTCGTGCATTTTGCCCAATATTTGAGAGTACTAGACCTTTGGGAAAATGTTTCCTTTATGATTTCCTTTTATTTTCCTTTTCCCTTTTCCGTCTGTTTTGAACCTTTCTTAGAAGTGTAAAATGAGTTTTGTTAATAAATTTAAATTTATCGTTGGGCGTTGAGAAATAGATAACGCAGGCCAGTTGTTGACCGAGGTAATCCGCCTTCGAGCAACAATAACACTCCGCTCGGCGGTGGGTTCATTCGGTTCTCAGACCTTGACCAGTGCGACTCCATTTTTTGTTTTTTTTCGGCTTCACCCCTTTTTCGTCATCGTTTCGCTCGTTTGTCTTCGAAAAAAAAAGGGGAGGTATCGACACTCGGGGAAATCATCGTCCCGAGTAATTGGTATCGCCTGTGCTCGACCAGCCAAAATAGTGGGAATCACGGCCAGAAAATTTCGCTGCGCGACCAGCAGAAGCAGGACTTCGTCGATCTTCGCTCACCGGACATCCGGAAATCCACCGCAGGGACTTCGAACCTCCTTCGTTCATCGATCCATCAACGCGAACATCGACATCGGACTTCAAAATTTGTATTTATATTTTCGTTACAATTTGCATGCAAGCTTGCTTAATCATTTTTTTTCTCTCACCTCAAATGTGCATTTAAGGAACAATTATTCATTTCATATTATTCACCCCCTTATTTTCGATTATTTTGTTTAGTTTTGTTACCAAATTTTAAGAGTTAACCGTTATTTTGTTAATTTCTGTTCACCTTCGATAAAATCGACTAAAGTCAAATCTGATTTAAGATTATCCGGATCCGGTATTTTCGTGGCCAACTTTGTTAATCAATCGATTGCAATATTTTGATTTACAAGTTAGAATTTAATTTATTACAATTTACTTATTATTTTGTTTGATTGTATCAATTTGTTATTTTAATTTGAGTGTTTTATTCAGCAGAAGATATTGCATGTTATTTTTATTTAATTTAATTTGTACTCTCACGTCTAACGATAATATTACGTTGCGTCAGATAATTTTCAAAGGATTAATAAATTGTTTGTCCTTTTCAATATTAATTTCATTAACACTTATTTATTAATTTTTATTTTAATTTGTCATATCTTTTCTCCACTACCTTCTAGATCATCCTCATCCTCCCACCGATTACATAAGTGGAAACCCTAAAATGCTAAAAGAATGTTTAAAAAGTAGTTTTTGCTGGCGTTCGTAGTATTG
This sequence comes from Cimex lectularius, assembly GCF_000648675.2. Lineage (NCBI taxonomy): Eukaryota > Metazoa > Arthropoda > Insecta > Hemiptera > Cimicidae > Cimex > Cimex lectularius. The sequence goes on from NW_019393219.1 coordinate 184,820, forward strand.
GTGATCTATGGCATGCATCATCGGTCAAGATTTCCAATTTCCTAAGAAGGCGGGAGATAAAAAAAACCGACACGGCACGCAGGAAATTGACTTTTCCGTACTTTATTTATTAAAATATCACCGCCATGTTTTTAAAAACGTGGTCGGTTGAATAAGGTATGTACGCCTACCCGTGCTATAGGCTTACATGCTTGTTATGCTTGTTATATATAAATGCTTGTTTGAAAAAAAAAGTTGAAAAAGTATTATTTTATAACTCGAATGCAAATTAAGTCAGAAAAAATCAATTATTCAACGACATACCAAAATTCTCAAAGGCTTCGCTTTTATTTGCAATGTTAATAATTTCAGAAATTACGACCCCTTCCAGTGTGACGTAGAAAAAAGTTTCGAGTCTCTTTGTTGAAGGGCAATCGTATAAAAATTTGTTGCAACTTTGTTAAGTCCCGGGTTGCGGGTACACGATAGAAATTCAAATTGTTTCCCAAAGGGCTGACGTCACGTATATTATTGATATTCAGCCGACATGTTTCCTTTTATTTGCACACATCGCTTTCACCTTGTCCCTTGTACTCTACTTTGTTGAACATTTTCCACCCTACAACAATTTCATTAAATCACCTACTCATTCGATGTCGTAAGTTTATGATAAAATAAATATATTATTCAAGCAGTCAACAAAGTTTCAGATAGACAATAAGCCTTAGTTAATTATGTACTCAAGCAGTGTTATTAAGGAGAGATAAAGACACACAATACAGATATTAGTTAAAACAACATCAAAGATTATAATGCAAAACTTAATGACATTTTAAAGTATATACAATATCTGAACTTATAACAAATACAAATTATAGGATTGAGTTATTACTGTTAAAATTGACCAGTCTATTCCTCAATAATGTTTTTTGTTTCTACATTACCTACATTACATAGTTTTAATTAATTCTAAAAAGGTCAGTTATTACTAATGTAAAATTAACATTCAACTGTTAAAAATTTGACGTTTTTGGCTACAAATGGTTTAAAAAATTAGACATTGAAATTTTCAAACGTTTATTAAAAATTAATGACAGTGCTAAATTTAACATGAGAAAAAACAAATATCTTAAGAGCAGTAATATGTATCAAGATATTCTTCATCTATTCTTCAAGATGGTGACATTTTGAACAAGAAATTTAATTTTTTTGACGCTTGTTATTTTTTATTTCATTTCGTACAAACGAGTTGTTCGGGCTGGTCTTAATTAAAATAAAACAAATAAACGGAGGCTTGACGAGTAAAGTAAAATAAAATAAAATGAAACGGAAGCTTGACGAGTGAAACAAAATAAAAATAAAATAAAATGAAACGGAGGCTTGACGAGTGAAACAAAATAAAAATAAAATAAAGTAANATATGAAGTAAACTTCACTAAAGCTCTCCGTCACCATTTCAATTGTCGTCGAGAATCCAAACCGATTACACCACATTTGAAAAATGCCAAAAGGAGGGAAAAGTCATAAGGTGGGGTTGTGATGGGGAGTCGATGTCCGAATGGATCGAGGTCACGATAGCTCAGGTGGTCGAGCAGCGGGGTGTCTAGCCGAAGGTTGTGGGTTCGAATCCCTCTCGTGCCATTAACTTTTTTTCATCTCAACTAAAAACCTTAATTAATTGTCTTTTATTAATTGGTCAAGTGGACCACGAAAATAGTGAATTAATGATTTAAAAATGAAGTACACTTCACTAAAGCTCTCCGTCGCCATTTCAATTGTCGTCGAGAATCCAAACCGATTACACCACATTTGAAAAATGACAAAAGGAGGGAAAACTCATAAGGCGGGGTTGAGATGGGGAGTCGATGTCCGAGTGGATCGTGGTCACGATAGCTCGGGTGGTAGAGTAGCGGCGTATCTAGCCGAAGGTCGTGGGTTCGAATCCCTCTCGTGCCATTAACTTTTTTTACATCTCAACTAAAAACCTTAATTTATTGTCGTATTAATTGGTCAAGCGGACCACGAAAATAGTGAATTAATGATTTGAAAATGAAGTACAGTTCACTAAAGCTCTCCGTCGCCATTTCAATTGTCGTCGAGAATCCAAACCGATTACACGACACTTGAAAAATGGCAAAAGGAGGGGAACTCATAAGGTGGGGTTGTGATGGGGAGTCGATGTCTGAGTGGATCGAGGTCAAGATTGCTCAGGTGGTAGTTCAGCGGCGTATCTAGCCGAAGGTCGTGGCCTCGAATCCCTCTCGTGTTATTAACTGTTTTTCATTTCAATTAAAACTTTAATTAATTGTAAAGTATTAATTGGTTATGCGGACCACGAAAATAGTGAATTTAGTGAATTGAAATGATGTACACTTCACTAAAGCTCTCCGTCGCCATTTCAATTGTCGTCGAGAATTCAAACCCATTACACCACATTTGAAAAATGGCAAAACGAGGGAAAAGTCATAAGGTGGGGTTGAGATGGGGAGTTGATGTCCGAGTGGATCGAGGTCACGATAGCTCAGGTGGTAGAGGAGCGGCGTATCTAGCCGAAGGTCATGGGTTCGAATCCCTCTCGTGTTATTAACTTTTTTTCATCTCTGTTCGCACCGGGCACATTTTATTTTGTTCTTTCTTAAAAATAAAAAGAGTATTTAAATTTTCATTATTCAGCTTTGTTGTGTCACACCTCGTCATCAGACCCGAAGGGGATTAAAGGTGCGTTGACTCGGCCCTGTCGACATCACGCGTAGTAGTACGTTACAAACCGCCGAACTCGCTTGGTCGGACCTCGCCAATTCGCCTAACCTCATTTTTGTCTCTCCTCAAAGTCAAACCTCGTTTTCTTTTCTTTTTTTTACCCTCGTATACAGCAGGAGTTTTCTCATTTTATGTTTTACTTTTTCTTCGCTACGCCTCCGCACTTTCTGGTAGTTTCAACAGGTTTCTCCGACGCTGAATCCGAGCTCGGTGACGCCGAAGGTGATTCCAACGACGCACCAGAAGGTATATTTCATACAGTCCACTCCAAGGTAAATTTTCTTTATTTTATTTTATTTTTATTTTGTTTCACTCGTCAACCCTCCGTTCCTTTTTTTTAAATTTTATTTTTATTTTGTTTCACTCGTCAAGCCTCCGTTTCATTTTATT